>NC_068424.1:46881464-46888964 GCF_023373465.1 Oncorhynchus keta | reverse complement strand
AGATCAGGGTGCCTTGTGAGGATCCAGCGACGAGTGGCTAATCTGCCTTTGCAACCGGTACTATTGGCCAACGTACAATCACTGGATAATACATTAGACAAACTACAAGCATGTATATCCTACCAAAGGGACAATTAAAACTATAATATCTTGTTTCACCGAATAACATACATCTCGCGGGTTATACACTGTATTGGCAGGATAGAACACTAGCCTCTGGTAAGACAAGGGGTGGAGGTCTACGTATATTTGTAAACAACAGCTGGTGCACGATATCTAAGGAAGTCTCGAGGTCATGCTCGCCTGAGGTAGAGTATCTCATGATAAGCTGTAGACCACAACATCTACCTAGAGAGTTTTCATCTATATTATTCGTAGCTGTCTACAATGAGCTGTATACGGCCATAAGCAAACAGAAAAATGCTCATCCAGCGGCGGCGCTCCAAGTGGCCGGGGACTTTAATGCAAGGAAACTTAAATCCGTTTCACCTCATTTCTACCAGCATGTTAAATGTGCAACCAGAGGGGAAAAAAACTCTAGACCACATTTTCTCCACACACAGAGACACATACAAAGCTCTCCCTCACCCTCCATTTGGCAAATCTAACCATAATTCTATCCTCCTGATTCCTGCTTACAAGCAAAAATTAAAGTAAGTCGCTCTGGATAAGAGCGTCTGCTAAATGACTTAAATGTAAATGTAAAGCAGGAAGCACCAGTGACTCGGTCAATAAAAAAGAAGCAGATGCTAAGCTACAGGACTGTTTTGCTAGCACAGACTGGAATATGTTCCGGGATTCTTCCGATGGCATTGAGGAGTACACCACATCAGTCACTGTTTTCATCAATAAGTGCATCGGTGATGTTGTCCCCACAGTGACTGTACGTACATACCCCAACCAGAAGCCATGGATTACAGGCAACATGCGCACTGAGCTAAAGGGTAGAGCTGCTGCTTTCAAGGAGCGGGATTCTAACCAGGAAGCTTATAAGAAATCCTGCTATTCTCTCTGACAAACCCTCAATCAGGCAAAGCATCAATACAGGACTTAGATCTAATTGTACTACACCGGCTCTGAAGCTCGGGAATCAAAGGGAATCACAGCCGAGAGCTGCCCAGTGACACAAGCCTACCAGACAAGCTAAATTACTTCTATGCTCGCTTCGAGGCAAGTAACACTGAAACATGCATGAGAGCATCAGCTGTTCTGGATGACTGTGTGATCACGCTCTCCGTAGCCAATGTGAGTAAGACCTTTAAACAGGTGAACATTCACAAGGCCGCAGGGCCAGATGGATTACCAGGACGTGTACTTTGAGCATGCGCTGACCAACTGGCAGGTGTCTTCATTGACATTTTGAACCTCTCCCTGTCTGAGTCTGTAATACCAACATGTTTCAAGCAGACCACCGTTGTCCCTGTGTCCTAAGGTAACCTGCCTAAATGACTACCGACCCTTAGCACTCACGTCTGTAGCCATGAAGTACTTTGAAAGGCTGGTCAAGGCTCACATCAACACCATTATACCAGAAACCCTAGACCCAGTCCAATTTGTATACTGCCCCAACAGATTGTCCCAACAGATCCACAGATTTTGTATTGTCTTTTGCACTCCGCACCTCCCTTTCCCACCTGGACAAAAGGAACACTTATTTGAGAATGCTATTAATTTACTACAGCTCAGATTTCAACACCATTGTGCCCTCAATGCTCATCACTAAGCTAAGGACCCAGGGACCAAACACCTCCCTCTGCAACTGGATCTTGGACTTCCTAACAGGCTGCCCCCTGGTGGTAAGGTTATGTAACAACACATACGCCATGCTGATCCTCAACACGGGGGCCCCTCGGGGGTGCATGCTCAATCCCCTCCTGTACTCCCTGTTCACTCAGGACTGCATGGCTAGGCACGACTCCAACACCATCATTAAGTTTGCCGATGACACAACAGGGATAGGCCTGATCATCGACATGATGAGACAGCCTATAGGGAGGATGTCAGAGACCTGACCGTGTGATGCAAGGACAACATACTCTCCCTCAACGTGATCAAGACAAAGGAGATGATTGTGGACTACAGGAAGGACTGAGGAGGACTGAGCAGGCCCCCATTTTCATCGACGGGTCTGTAGTGGAGCAGGTAAAGAGCTTTAAATTCCTTGGTGTCCACATCACCAACAAACTAACATGTTCCAAGCACACCAAGACAGTCCTGAAGAGTGCACAACAAAACCTATTCCCCCTCAGGAGACTGAAAAGATTTGGCATGGGTCCTCAGACCCCCAAAAGTTTCTACAGCTTGAATCACTGCCTAGTATGGCAACTGCTCGGCCTCGAACCGCAAGGCACTACAGAGGGTAGTGCGTACGGCCCAGTATAACACCGGGGCTTCCTGCCGTCCAGGACCTCTATACCAGGTGGTGTCAGAAGAAGGCCCAAATTTCTCAAAGACTCCAGCCACCCTTGTCATGGACTGTTCTCTCTGCTACCGCACGGCAAGCGGTACCGGAGCACCAATTCTAGGTCCAAGAGGCTTCTCAACAGCTTCTACCCCCAAGCAATAAAACTCCAGAACATCTAATCAAACATAGACTATTTGCAGTGCTGCTACTCTCTGTTATTATCTATTCATAGACACTTTAATAACTCTACCTACATGTACATATTACCTCAATTACCTCGTCTAACCGGTGCCCCCGCTCATTGACTCTGTACCAGTACCCCCTGTATATTGCCTCACTACTGTTATTTTACTGCTGCTCTTTAATATATTTTTTTATTTTTTTATTTTCTTATAACTGCATTGTTGGTTAAGGGCTTGTAAGTAAGCATTTCACTGTAAGGTCGACACATAAAATTGTATTTTATTTTATTTGACACTTATCAATGGTGTGCATTTCGGTGTAAGAGGATTTGATGCGTCTCCGTCCTGGCCAGTTAGTATTCCATGTTAGGAATGGTGTGTTTGCGGGGATAGGGATACAGCTCAGAACACACGCGCACGCACGCACGCACACACACACACACACACACACACACACATACACACACACGCACACACACACACACACACACACACACACACACACACACACACACACACACACACACACACACACACACACACACACACACACACACACACACACACACACACACACACACACACACGGGGGGATTGAGGGATTGGTGAGGTTCTTGTTTTTATGCCTCTGTATCCCCTTCTTTTCCAACCCCCTCGCATACGGTCCTCTTCATATACCTCCATAAACCCTCTTCTACCCAGTGTCTGTAGTGAATGTCGTCCCTCGTCTAATGATCTGCTTTACATAATATTAACTCTACCTTCCCTCTGACACCCTGGAGACACTGGGCATGTCCCAAATAGAACCCTATTCCCTGTGTCGTGCAATACGTTTGACCGGGACCCGCTGCCTAGCTCACAACACTGGAGATAGAGGAACCACTGTAGCTATACAGGAGAATAACATGCTGTTTCACCCTACTGCAGCTAAGCTACTCTATTCTATTTCAATCCCATTCTCCTGCATTGTCACTTTTCGGGTATATGCTCCTAGTAAGATACTGTTTTATTGTAATCAGATACTTTATATTCCATTGACATTAAGCCCGGGCTCGTCATGTAGTCTCATGTGGATTGTCACATATAGCTGTATATTCTTACAGTAAGTGACAATGCTTGAGGGGAAGGTCTACAGGGATATAGTGCGTGTTAAAAGCAAATGTTTGTCCTTGTGTTTTTGTATTTTCACCTTGTGAATGTGTCTGAGGGATGAACAGTGAGTTGAGAATGATGTTGATAGTTTCTCAAATGCTTTTTTTTGACTATGCATACACCTCTATCGCTCACTTTCTATTTATTTCTTGGTCTCCTTTCCCGCTTCTCTCTTATTCCTTCCCTACAGTATATCCATCCCTCCCTCCCTCCCTCACCTCCTCCCTCCCTTACCCCCTCCCTCCTTCACCCCCTCCCTCCCTCCCTCCCTCACCCCCTCCCTCCCCCCGGGGAGTGATTAATGCTAGACTGCCTCAGCAGACATATCTGCTCTGTCAGGCTGAAGCCAGCGTTGTTAAGTCTTGGATCAACTAAGGACTTTCCACCGGGCCTTTCAGAACAGTAGGACTGTAGAAAAAGAAAAAGGAAAAGGTAGGGGTGAAAAGAGGCGTAAAATGATGGGAAACTTTAAACAATCCTAGATGTGTGTAGGCTAGGTCCTAATCTCACCGCAGGTAGGAAAGGACAGACAGGAATTTTAGATCCTAGAAATACTCCCACACACAGACTAAGACACACACGCACACACACACACACACACACACACACACACACACACACACACACACACACACACACACACACACACACACACACACACACACACACACACACACACACACACACACACGCACACGCACACGCACACACACACAAACACACTTGTCTTGACTCCTCATTGTCCGCTTGGCCAGGAGAACATCTGGCTTGCCGGGAACGATGCCGGAACGCTAGTTGAATGCCAGGAGAACACCAGAGGAACATACCAAGGAGGACGGAGCCACATTCCAGATTTGCTGACTGACCATGGAATGCTACTTTACCTTACAGTTTTACCTTCCTTCCTTCCATCTCTCTCTCATTCTCCTCTTTTTACCTTCAATGTTTTCTTTCTCTGCCTCTCCAGTTGTACTCCCTTTCACAGTCTCACGTGGCTCTGTCTACAGTCAACCTCTCTCTACAGTACTGTATGCCTCACATTTAAACCATTTTCCCTTATCAATCTCTCCTCAATTACTTACAATTACCTGTCTCACTTGTCTTTTCTCCTGTTTCCACCCTCCTCCCCCCTCTCTCTCTCTCTCTCTCTCTCTCTCTCTCTCTCTCTCTCTCTCTCTCTCTCTCTCTGTCTCTCTCTCTGTCTCTGTCTATTTCTGATTCAAAACACCCATAGACTGAGATGTTTAGTCAGAAACCAGAGGTAATGAATGGGATGAAGAGAGAGAGAGAGAGAGAGAGAGAGAGAGAGAGAGAGGGAGGGAGTGTGGTTTCATCCCCAGATGGTCTGCCTTCCTTGAGTGCTGTCTCACCTACACCGTTTTCCCTCTATGTCAACACAACCACACCCTGATGTAAAACGGTCCTACCCGGGCATCACACTAAAAGAGGCTAGCCGCTATTCTTAAATGCTAACCTCTGGATGTTTATCTAAGGAACACGACTAGTGGGTGAGTCCCAAATGGCACCCTATTCCCACTATAGTACACAAAGCCTCACATGTTTCTGGTTAAAAAATAGTGCACTATGAAGAGAAAAGGAAGCAGTCTACCAGTCCTTTGCCTCTGCACCTGGAAATAACATAATGAAGGAGTGTCTTACTCAGTCAATGTTAGAGGAAACAGGGGAGGGAGGAGGGCGGAGGGAGAAGGAGGAGGGAACCGGGGGAGAGGAGGATGGAGATAGAGTGAGAGAGAGATGGTGACAAATGAGAAAGAAGGAGGAAGAAGCATGTGCGAGTAGGGAGGAGTTGAGAGGAGGAGGAGGAAGGGAGGAGTAGGAACAGAGAAGGAGTCCCCAGATGCAGGTTGAGCTAGTGTAGTTCAGAGCATGTGACCTGGGGTCAACTTGTGGTGATGACCTCTAAACTAGAGGAAGTGCTCTGTGTATTTCTGGAACTGTGACTAAAGCCTGCTATGGAGAGGGTCAGAGAGATGAAGAGACACATGGGATATGTCCCAAATGGCATCCTATTCCCTATGTAGTGTACCTACTTACACCACTAATATTTATGGCCAATTCCACGGTAACAGAGTGATACTGAGACTCCGATTTTTTTTATTTAAAGTGTATGTCAAACAAAAACCAATGATTGTAAAGTTAAACAAACCATTTAACTCTATGCACGAGGACTACTTTTAACAGTAAAAAATGGTCACAGACATTTTTACAAAAACACATTTACTTGAAGAACAGTACAGATGCAAAGTTTGGTAACAGAATGATGTCTCACAGGTTCACTACACCGCTCGCATCGCGTGCGAGCATTGGAAAATACATTTAGAAATATATATTATTCAATTATTGCACCCACACTGCTCGCACGCACCAACGAGCGTCTGTGTTGCCAAGGGCTAAAATAGAAGTCAGTTCTATTTCTGACACAGATCGCCTGCCTCTCCCATCTCCTCATTGGTTTATAGAAGCAGGCACCCACGTGCCATCTCCTCATTGGTGATACCCACGTGGGTGACTGAAAGACGAACGAGGTCAGTGGCGGTAATGCACCTAAATTTATGAAAGTTCCCAATCGCAATATAAAGTCAAGAGAAGAAAAGGCCTGGAAGGAAGAGAGATGACTAGAAATTATTCGGTTGACCGTTTTATGTGTGGATTAATTGGCGGAGTAGAGGATCTTGTGCATTTCAGGTAAAGTAACAACTCAATGTTTATATCCCAGGACAAATTAGCTAGCAACAGCAAGCTAGCTAAATAGGACAAATAGGCTAGCAAGTGCAAGATAACTAGCTAAATTGCCATAAATGTTTAATGCTTTTCGACCTGTCCCCAAATTAATATAATTGTTCAGAGTTTGTTTTGATATTTTAAACTGTGTGTCGTGATCTCGTTTGGTGTGGGGGACAAAATCAATTTATGCACAATGGAGCACAATGGGTCACACGCGTAGGCGGTTTGGGTTCCGTGTCAGTCATCTCAGTCTCAGCATCACTGTTATCGTGGAATTCCCCTCATGTTCCACCCAGGCTGCTTTATCCTCACTTCCCTCTCTTCTGTGTCTTCACTTTCTTCTCTATTTTGTGTCTTTTTGTTTTTAGGGGAGGGTTATGCAGTAAGCCATTTTTGGACTAGACTAGGTCCTGATATGTTCCTCACTTCCATCCTGGTAACTTACAAGGAACTAGGCAAGGGTCCACCAGAGAATGTTCCCTTGGGACCATCATGTGACGTCCTCTTGACCATAATGAAAGGTCCTCTTGTGCTCATTGAATGTCCCATTGATAACATCCTATCTGAACCAAATAGGAACTTTTTCGTAGCATTCACTAATGGACATCAAAATACCTTATTATAACATTATATTGCGACCAAACCGGGACCTGTACTTAATGTCCTCTTATGGTCCTGAGGTTAACGTCATATTTTAATGTTTGTAGAACATTCTCAGAACGTCAGTGGGATAACATTTTGCCAAAACCCTTAAAGGGAGCTTGTGGGAACGTCGCCTAATGTCCTAAGGACATCCTCTGGTTTCTGGGTCCCTGTGTGTGTGTGTGTGGTTGTGTGTGTGTGTGTATGATTGCGTGCGTGCGTATGTGTACCCTGTGAGTGTGTGTACGTGCCTCTGTGTGTGTGTGTGTGTTTGTGTGTGTACGTGAGCTCCTGTGTCTGTGTCCTGGAGCGTCGGCCTGTGTTAAGAGACCACTCTGTGTAATGAGTGGGACAGGGTGACAGGGCCAGGGTTGC
>NC_068424.1:46831464-46876464 GCF_023373465.1 Oncorhynchus keta | reverse complement strand
GTGTGTGTGTGTGTGTGTGTGTGTGTGTGGTGTGTGTGTGTGTGTGTGTGTGTGTGTGGGTGGGTGTCAGAATGGGGAGCAGGTTAGGGGAATTTGCTGACAGGGAATATTAGAGCAGGATTTCGACCTGGACAAACTTATTTCCTGCTACGGTGGCTCTGATACCATGTGTCATTCTCTCTCCCCTCTCTCCCTCTCCCCTCCCTCTCCCTCTCCCTCTCCTCTCTCTCTCTCTCTCTCTCTCTCTCTCTCTCTCTCTCTCTCTCTCTCTCTCTCTCTCTCTCCCTCTCTCCCTCTCCCCTCTCCCTCTCCCTCTCTCTCTCTATCTATCTCGCCAGTGTTAATTTCAACAATAACTATAACGGTCACTTCAGTCAATCGTCAGTCTTTTGAACTGATGAGCCAGGACACTTCAATTGTAACAAACGTAGACGAGAAACAATATTGTTACTCTTGCTTTCTTGTAGGTTATTTTTGCTTTGATCGCATCAGAAGCTTTATGTTGTGTTGCCGCACTCGCAGAGGGCGAGTGCAGTTATTTTTTTCCAATGGGACATTTTAATGCTATTTGCTATTTCCTGAATATTGCAGTAATATTTCTGGAATGGTTGGAAAGGGCAGATTCTCCATTTGTTAAGGGAATTACTGTTATTTACCCCCATCCCAAGGTTATGATGGGGAGAAAAAAGCTGTATTCCTAAATTGTTTAACCTGTAGCCAAGCCACTATAATGTGACTAAAGACTAAAAGGCATTTTAATCATAAAACTGAATTTATAATTGATGCCAACATTAACACTGTCTCCATCTCCATCTCTCTCTTCAATTATTGTGAGGCTGTGGTCTATCCCCTGCTCCCCACACCCAGGAGAGGAGAAGAGAGGTTTTAGCCAGTTACATGGATTTAATAGGCTTTTAGCTGGGGGAAAGTTTTCAAGAAAATGGGATGAGTGGGCGAGATCCCAAACCGGGCGTAATATGTTTTTATGTCCTTATTATTATGCATTGTACTAAAATAGAATATCTGACAAACTCTCCCTACTTCTCTCCTCTCTCTCTCTCGTGCTCTCTCCCAGGCTGGTATGATCAGGACAGAAGAGGAGGAGTTCTTCATCGAGCCGGTGGAGAGGGGGAATGGAGTGATGGGGGAGGAGGAGGGAGGAGGAGGGCGTCAACACATCGTCTACCGATCCTCCTCTGTGAAGAAAATGCCCGTCAGCGGCCTCGCGGCAGACTACCACTCTAGAGGTCTGTGATTGGTTACTTACTTACTGCTTTCCAATCTGTCATATACCGACTGTATACTCAACCACATACTCAACCACAGACTAGCACTTCAAAACTGGGTTTGTACAGTACATGGTTGTGTTTATGTGTGCGCTTGTATGGATTCTGTGTGCAAATGGCAGAGCAATGTAATTCTCAGCGATGTGTGGTTCATGTTGGGGTGTTAGGAAATGTGAAATTCCAGTTTTCACAAGCTCCTTTGTTGCAGTTTATTAAACACTGTCTATTTCTGCTATTCAATGTATTGTAGGAAGATGAGACTGCAGTCATACCAATACTTTTATGTGTGAGATGGAGGCATGGACATCACCAGGACCGGGCTTTCGGGGCTTTAGCCCTGAATGATTTTGGGTCAGCCCTGAATGATTTTGGGTCAGCCCTGAATGATTTTGGGTCAGCCCTGAATGATTTTGGGTCAACCCTGAATGATTTTGGGTCAGCCCTGAATGATTCTGGGTCAGCCCTGAATGATTTTGGGTCAGCCCTGAATGATTTTGGGTCAGCCCTGAATGATTTTGGGTCAGCCCTGAATGATTTTGGGTCAGCCCTGAATGATTTTGGGTCAGCCCTGAATGATTTTGGGTCAGCCCTGAATGATTTTGGGTCAGCCCTGAATGATTTTGGGTCAGCCCTGAATGATTTTGGGTCAGCCCTGAATGATTTTGGGTCAGCCCTGAATGATTTTGGGTCAGCCCTGAATGATTTTGAATGGTCAGCCCTGAATGATTTTGGGTCAGCCCTGAATGATGGGTCAGCCCTGAATGATTTTGGGTCAGCCCTGAATGATTTTGGTTCAGCCCTGAATGATTTTGGGTCAGCCCTGAATGATTTTGGGTCAGCCCTGAATGATTTTGGGTCAGCCCTGAATGATTTTGGGTCAGCCCTGAATGATTTTGGGTCAGCCCTGAATGATTTGAATGGTTCAGCCCTGAATGATTTTGGGTCAGCCCTGAATGATTTTGGTTCAGCCCTGAATGATTTTGGGTCAGCCCTGAATGATTCTGGGTCAGCCCTGAATGATTTTGGGTCAGCCCTGAATGATTTTGGGTCAGCCCTGAATGATTTTGGGTCAGCCCTGAATATTTTGCGCTGCTGCGATGGTGTCAAACATTTTTTGTCAACTGAATGCGCCCCAATTGGTTTTACACTGCTGCTACTCGCTGTTTATTATCTATGCATAGTCACTTTACCCCTACCTACAGGAATGATTTTCGGTACTCAGCCTAGTTACTGTTATTTTACTTTTTATAATTTTTTTTTGTTTATTTGGTCAATCATTTTTCATTCTTGAACCTGTGTTGGTTAAGGGCTTGAATGATTTCACAGTAATGTCTCAGCCCAAATAAAGTTTGATTTGAATGATTTTGTGGTCAGCCTGGAATGAAAATGACAACATTGCAGTGGTTTGATTTGATATAAAATAATGGTCAGCTGAATGAGCTTGGGTCAGCCCTGGATGGATACAGACAACTCCAGTTTTGGGTCAGCTCCCTGAATGATTTCCTCTGAGATGCCGTGCAGGAACATATCGAAGATGCTTCCTGCTGCCAACGTGCGGAAATCCACTGCATAATTTGGTGTCAAACTGACCATTTTTTGTCAACTCATGACCCCAATTGGTTTTACACTCAGAAGTTTACATATACCTTAGCCAAATACATTTAAACTCAGTTTTTCACAATTCCTGACATTTAATCCTAGTTTTTCTTAGGTCAATCACCACTGTAAATGTCAGAATAAGTTTATTTCTATGCATCACTTGGGTCAAAACTGTTCTACCTACAGGTAACAAATGACCTTGACTAACCTGCCCACACATTTTCTATAGGATTGAGGTCCTCCAATACCTTACCAAAATATCCACATCATTTTTCTCCCTCATGGTGCCATCTAGAAGTGCACCAGTCCCTCCTCAGCACATTGAGGACTCATTTTACTGTGGATATAGATACTTTTGTACCTGTTTCCTCCAGCATATTCACAAGATCCTTTACTGAGGTACTGGCACCCCATGTATATAGCCTACTATTGTTTTACTGTTATTCTTTTTGATCGATGCCATAATTTTATGGAATGACAAAATGATGTGACTCCGGGATGAGGCCTTCTAGGCAAGTTTGTCTGACTAGTTCTGTGTTCTTTTGCCCATCTCTATCTTTTCTTTTTTTTGCCAGCCTGAAATATGGATTTTCTTTGCAACACTGCCTAGAAGGCAAGCATCACGGAGTCTGTTGATGTTGAGACTGGTGTTTTGCAGGTACTATTTTGAAGCTGCCAGTTGAGGTTGTGATGGTCTGCTAGACACTCTAATGTACTTGTCCCCTTGCTCAGTTGTGCACTGGGGCCTCCTAAGCCAGTTTCACTGTTCTGTGAAAGGAGTAGTACACAGCGTTGGGCCTCATGGCTATGTAGATTTTCCATTAAAAAAATCTGCCGTTTCCAACAACAATATTCATTTATAACATAACAAAGTATTTCTGATCAATTTGATGTGATTTTAAAGGACAATTATTTTTTGTATTTCAAAAACAAGGACATTTCTAACTGACCACAAACATTTGAATGGTAGTGATTTGTTGATTATTTGGCTTTAGGGAGAGCACAGAGCATGGAATATTTTTTTAGCTGCCGATCAATTTAAAGGTATGCCAAATTATATAATTGATCCTGTCTGTATGTACAGAAATAAATTAAATAATGAAAATACTACACCAGAAAGCATCATTTAGCCACAGAAGTTCAATAGCTTTTTCCCATGGCAAGAAAATGAAAGAGGCGATGCAAGGTGATGCAGCGTGGTTTCTTTGATTCATGTTTAATAACAAAAAGATAAACACTACAAAACAATAAACGTGGAAACCCCAAAACAGCCCTATCTGGTACAAAACACAGAGACAGGAACAATCCCCCACAAACACACAGATAAACATGCTAAATATGGTTCCCAAACAGAGAAATGACTAACACCTGCCTCTGATTGAGAACCATATCAGGCCAGACATAGAAATAGACAAACAAGACATCCAACATAGAATGCCCACTCAGATCACCCTGACCAACCAAAACATAGAAACATACAAAGCAAACTAAATGCAAATATCAAACAGCTGATTGTTGAAGTTGTCAATGAACAGTAGGCAGCATTTTGCAATATTTCAAAATCAATCTGAACAATCTGTCTCCACTCTTTTCTTTGCCTATGCTATTGGTTTCATTTAAGACAGGGTTGTTCATTTTTATTAGCCTTTAATTTCAGTCATTTGTGTGGTGTTAAAAAATATTATTATAATGTCTCCAGTCATGTAAAATAATTTTCAAAGACCCGGAATGTTCTGAAACTCTGGTGACTCCCCTGGATGGAGGTCTTGGGCTTCTGTTCTGTGATAAGAGAAGTGGTTGTCCAATCACCATGATTGATTTGGCACCTTGAGGTCAATCAATCATGACCTCAGCCAAGGGGGCTGTGTTATTGTTCAGCCAATCAGCATAGCAGCTTAAAGAGACAGGAGCCATGATTTTGCTCTTGGTTTGATCGATGCCTAGAAAATGTAGGAATAATGTTTTTGGCTTTTGGCGAGATTCACAGATTTTCAGTGGTAAGCACAATGAATATTATCAGCACAGATGCACAGCGTAATTCTGTTCAGCAGTGGGAAGGAAACGCCATACCCGGCACACACATCCTACATCAGCTGGCGAGCTGCTGGGAGCAACCGATGAGTGTTTGCAGACAGGCAGACAGACTCTACTCTGGCTCCACCTCTGATTATAGACATCGTGCAGGTGATTCTCTTGCTTCCACGTAGCTAACCTGTCACCGCCAGCCTTCTAGTTAGCTACCCTTTGCCTGGTTAATAAACACAAGCTGCTTTACAAAATGTTAAACAATCGAAGCATTGAGTTTAATATTAAAACAACTGTCTAGCTATGTTTTTCTCTTCTGTGAGTATAGAAAAGTACTCTTTGAATTTGTAGTCTCGCTTAACCCTCCCACTTTCCCAACTGCATTTCATAGGCAGGCTCTGTAGCCATTGTAGCCTAGTCTCTCTCTTTTCCTTCGAGAAAACAGCTTGATTCAAGGCCTGACCATTGAAAAGATATGAACCATAATACCAGCGATATGTTGTGTGCATTGGCAACCCGCATTTTACATTAATAAAGCAGTATCGTGGGCCGTTTTAAAAATAGGTTACAATGCGGACCGGGTCGCACTTTATTTTGAAAAGTCTAGATTTTCCATACTACCAACAAACTATCTGTTGATAAGCAACTGCTTGCTAAGGTTACAGTTAGATTTAGGTTTAGAATAAGGGTTAAGGTTAGGGCTAGGGTTAGGATAAAAGCCAATGTATGCTTGATTCGGTAATGTGTTCCAGAGGCTCTGTACGGAGCAATTGTGGAGCCTCCGGAGGCTTGCGGAGGCCAAATCGAGCTCTGTAAGGCGATGCCGTGTACCTCCCAAGTTTTCTAACAATGCGGAGGGCTATGCATAACTCCGTATAGCTCCACATTGACATGATTGGTTGACAGTAGGTGGGGGCAGTACATCCTGTATAAACACAAGCTCGCTTCCTTGACAACTTCCTTGACAACAAAAATGGACAATTTTTAAGAAAGGCTATCAGAACAAGTTCACAAATAAAAAACTCCTTTGATACATCGAATTGACATGAAAATGAGTTTGAACTCCTTGAAGGAGATGTAATGGGGATAGATGTGGTAAAGAGGTTAATGGAATGCATACCATGGGGGATAGAAGGACGCTGGATTGGCACACACTCAACAAATCTGATCTAACAAAGTGTATATTGGTAAAATCCGTCATGATTGATGTATTGTAACAGGCCCACAATGTGATTGCTAATTCGGTCTTATGCAGCAAAATTAGAAATTGTGTTTTGTACATTGGATAACAGTAGAGACTCAGAGCTACAAAATGGTATATCATACACTGCATTTGAGGAAAATGGGAAAGTAATTCTGCTTTTAAAGTGATCAACTTGTAAACTCACTTTTGAGAAAATGGCCTTTGAATGTTTTGGTATCTAGTGAAGAGCTCTTCTTTGTCTACACCCATTCAGCATCGTTCACACCCTCTTAAGCCTTAGCCCCACCCATCTCGTTTTGCACTCGGAGCGCACACTTGACGCTCTGGCCGATGATTGGTTAACATGAAACCAGCCTAACCAGCTCTGCTGGCAACAATTTCATTATGCTTTTTTGCAGACGTTTACTGACACCGGCCATATTCAACAGGTGTTGTACACCTGTCGCGCAACCTTAGCTAATGAGCCAGCCAGTTAACGTTAGCTAGTTAACCTGTTTTGACGAGCAATCCGTATCCGGGATCCTATTTATAGCCTCAAGCTCATTACCATAACGCAACGTTAACTATTCATGAAAATCGCAAATGAAATGAAATAAATATATTTGCTCTCAAGCTTAGCCTTTTGTTAACAACACTGTCATCTCAGATTTTCAAAATATGCTTTTGAACCATAGCTAAACAAGCATTTGTGTAAGAGTATTGATAGCTAGCATAGCATTAAGCCTAGCATTCAGCATGCAACATTTTCACAAAAACAAGAAAAGCATTAAAATAAAATAATTTACCTTTGAAGAACTTCAGATGTTTTCAATGAGGATTCTCAGTTAGATACATGCATAGTCGAGCATCTTTTTGTGACAAAATATCTTGTTTAAAACGAGAACGTTTTTTATCCAAGAATTAAAAGAGCGCCCCCTATCTCGAAGAAGTTAAACAACAATGAACAGTGGCAACAATGCCACAGTGATGGGAGCTAACCAACCAGGTTCAATGTTAGATAGCTAACATTTGTCTCTAACCAGAAAAGCAAATAGCTCTGGGTTACGAATAATAACGTCAGCTAGGGAGCCAGCTAGCTAATGTTAGCTAGCTAGCTAACAGTACAATTTATCTTAAGATATATAGCTAGCTAGTTAGGTAAACAATGAACCTAGCTATGTAAACAAGGAGTAAGTTCACACACGTAACGTTTGCTAACGAGCAAGTCGGATAACATGAGCTAGTTAAACAACAATGAACACAGTGCCAAATCATGTCGTTACTAACCTGCATGAATATGGCTTACTAGCTAACAGTACACTTTAGCTTGAAATGAAACTACTTTCTGTCAAAATTAGAAACATGTAATATCTGAAAATGTAGATAGCTAACGCTAGACTATCTTATCTGTTTACATCATCATGCATGATGGACGTGTCTCCCTGTCAGGAATGCCATACCACGGTTGCCCTTAGTTTGAAGATGTAATCTGGAGAGAGGAGTTTTCTCCATCTCTTTAGCTATCATACTCTAATTCCACTGATTTCAAAACTTGATCTTCCAGAAAGTGGAGAACAACACTTAAGCAGCTCCACTACACAATACATTAAAAAAAGCAATGTTCGACAAGATTACCAACACAGACTGACGAGCTCAAATAGACAGAAGCCCTCTATATGGCAGAACTCATCTCAGAACTCAACTCAGCCCACTCATTATCTCAGCCAATTATGGCTAGTGGGAAGGTTGCTCACTTTTTCTGTAGCTTAACCAACAAGGCTTGTAATTTTACAACTTTATACGTATTTACAGATTGCATACAAGTTTGTTATTAAGGCACATGAAATTTCACGTTCGGGAAGGCATTTCTGCCCCAAAAATAATTTTGATAAAAAAAAATATTTTTTTACGTTCCAACGGCTCTCCTGTGAAGTTGTCACTTGCGACATATGCCTAGTTTCCTGAATCGAGTCACAAATCCGATTTGGATATATTTGGCTGTTTTTCTGCATAACTTGTAGAAATCGTCTCTTTTCAGGTTTTGAAAATTTGACCGCTAAATGCTAACTCCCATTTGTATAAATTTGTATTTTATTTTTCAAGTCAGATAAGAACAAATTCTTATTTACAATGGCGGCCTACCCCAGCCAAACCCTCCAAAACCTCTCCTCACAACGCTGGGCCAATTGCGCGTCTCCTTATGGGATTCCTGATCACGGCCAGTTGTGATCCAGCCCGGGATCGAACCCGGGTCTGTAGTGACACCTTTAGCACTGTGAGGCAGTGCCTTAGAGCATTGCACCTCTCAGGATCTTAATCTGGTACCATAGCTAGCATACAGAAATCGGTGGTGGTAGTCAAAGTAGTTTTTTAAAACTGTAATTAAATTAATTGATGACATGAACATGTATTGGGGTTGACATCCGTACAAGCATTATACGTATAGCCTAAATGTAGGCCTATTTTGCTGGGGGGCAATGAGGAGATTCGGGATGGAGATGCAGGCGGGGAAAACAGTGCAGCCTTTTAACTTCACGCTGTCTTGGCTGAGCTCCTATGTCAAGCATGGACGTCAACATCTCAGAAAAGGTTAGGTTGTTTAGCCCGTTGCTTGTAATTAGCCGGATGGCTATAACGATTAGCCCTGAATCACTATGAGCGGTGCAGTGCAGACCAATTTATTGGATGCATATGACAGCTCCCCTAAGTGCAAAAAGTATGAATGGCCGCGTCACAGTAAAAGCTGTACGGCCTCTGCAGATTGTATTGACCATGCAAAGCCTTTAAGGGTTACGCTTAGGGTTAGGATAAGGGTTAAGGTTAGGGTTAGGGTTAGTAGATAGTTAGTTGAAATGTTACTGATAGTCTGTAGAGCATCTACAGATGGACGATCCAAATTTGGTGTTACCCCAGACCATTAACCATTTGTTTAGACGACACCTGATTCAGTAATGTTACCTCATTAGCTAGCTATAGCTAAAAACCTGGAGTGGGTTCAGCAGGATGCAGTGTTTTGGAATGTTCAGATAGAAATATGCTATGTAGAACAAACATGCCTCTCTGACTTGTTGAATAAGGATTAACGTCTGCTCTATTCATGGAATTTCTATCCGCAATGTTCAATAATAGTTTGCAACTGAACGTGGCCTATATGCAAACATTTATTGGCACAGAAATAAAGGAAAAGTGACAGCAGACAATGTATTACTAAATTCCTCTTGCCACTACACTATATCTGACTGGGTAAATAACTTTATTTTGAGTTCATGTGGACCCAGTGCTCAGACTTGGACCAGGACTCGGACTTCAGCCATAGAGACTCGTGACTCGACACGACTCGACCTTTGGTGACTCGGACGTGGACTTGAGCACAGGGAACTTGGGACTCGATTTGGACTCGAGGTTTAGTGACTCGACTACATCACTGAGCGAAACAGTCATTAGCTCCCGTTCAAAGTCATTATCCCCATTCTACTTTTGGACATCTGTGGTAGCAGATTGGTTGATAGCAATGGCAATGACACAACCAAGTGATGGAGGTGCAACCAATACTACTTTTCCAATACTTTCAGGCACCATCTCTGCTCTTGTGTTCGTGTCTGTTTGTTTTGTATGTAATATGTGCAATATATAATATATATGCTGAATTCAGTGACGAATTGTCTCTCTGTTTTCAAAATGTTCTCAACTCTGGGTTGTCCTTGTGCAGCCAAACCCCCCCTAAGGGAGGCCAGTTTGGATTTGGCTTCACACCAATCAAATCTCTTCCTAAGGAAAACATACAATTCCAAAAAATGTCTGTTTCTGGTCTGCTTGTGTTGATGTCCTGCAGTAGCTAGTTTACTAAATCGCCCATGGATGGAGATGGGGATTTGGACTTGTGGTTTTGACTTTTATTAATATTATTATAACCGCAATTCTGATCTAACCATGTGCCACTGGCACGAGATGATTAAAGTTCAATATGTAGCCAATTAGGCTAATGTTAACTACCTAGCTAGCTATCTAAACTGGTTCATTGTTGCCCATGCGAGGAAGTTAGTCTAGCAAGCATTTTAGCTAGTTAGCCTATGACAACAAAGGTTGCACTGTATGACAGATCCATAGGACGTTTTGCCAACATGAAGGAGAGGAGGATGGCATTGGAGTTCAACTAGTCTGCAAGTAGGGTGAGTCAACATGTTTTGTTTTACTTCGCACATGCGCACGCACGCACGTACACACACACACACACACACACACACACACACACAAACACACGCATCCTTAGTCACAACTCTATGCTGAAACCCTTACATCACATGACCCAAAGGGGCGGGATCCCTGCCACTTCCTCACTTTCCAACCAAGGTGCATGAATTGAGGAGCAAGCTGAGGTAGCGAGCAGATTCAGAAACACTTGGTAGACAAATGGAATTAAATAAAAAAGCTTAGTTTTTGCAAATAATAGAAGCAACACATTTTTGGCTTTTGTCCTTCATATGGAAGCCCTGAAGAAGGGCTGGTTATACTTTTAGCATTAAATAGACCATTTGTCCTCCAAGTGTTCCTGAATCTCCTCTCTACCGAGTACACACTGCACATCACTGCACTGTCTGAGAAACAGCACCAAGTTCACCAGTCTCAATGCCACCTTGGTCTGTCCTGTAGAATCACATCAGATGTAAAGTCTCCTGTTTAAGGGACCTGCATGGTTCTGGTACCGGTTCCGACTGACATTTTAGATTATAAATCGATCTGTGGACACCGTAGATCTAAATGGTATGTCCCTCCTACCTTTTTAATGGGGTGGCAGGTAGCCTAATGGGTTGAGTGTTAGACCAGTAACCGAAAGGTTGCTAGATCAAATCCCAGAGCTGACCAGATAATAGTCTGTCGTTCTGCCCCTGAACAAGGCAGTTAACCTGCTGTTTCTAGGTCAACTTTGTAAATAATAATTTGTCCTTAACTGACTTAGTTAATTGAAGGTAAAATAAAAATGTAATTGGCTCCTCTGACTATCTATCAACTCCCGGCTGAACCCTTCATCACTGACAAAGCAATCCTTACATTGTAGCGAAGCAGCAGAGTGTGGTTTTGTAACTCTAGCGCTTTCAGAGATGGATTTGTAGCCAACTTCATCAAAGTAATATAAAACAATTTAGGCAAAAAGCAAGTTCCTAACGAGTTCAGCAAGCCATGCTCGAGCACTGTGTGACGTGTGGCGGTGGGGGCAGAGGTTTTGATCAAGAGAGTCTTTTAGAAATATGCACATTTTCTTTAACGCAAACAAATACAAAATACGTATTTTACAGTTATAAGGAAGGTGAAATCTTAGTCGTTTTATAAATTGATTTCATGTATTCATATTTTTTAAAATAATTTTTGTACTGTGTACTTGAGCTTGTGTCTTCAAAAGTTACTACACCTCAGCAATTTATAATTATTTTTACCAGAAAGTTTAGATTTGTTCCTTTCTTGCAGCATTGGTAGTTGTTGTTTATGGCCCACTCATGATAAATAATCACCTTTGGGGATTATGTAGATTATGTTTTAGATCACATTTAGTTACGTTTAACTGTTTAATGGATTTATTCTACGACAGTACATCCAGAATTGACCATCTGCATGTGAAATATAGACCTATAGGTATATTTCTGTGGTGTGAGTGAGCCCAGTCCAGGTGAGGAGGATTTTGGGGAAAAAGCCCTGTGGTGGTCCATCTGTCTGTGCATGTCTCAGTCCCCTGAACAAAACAGCACTGCACATCACACACACACACACACACACACACACACACACACACACACACACACACACACACACACACACACACACACACACACACACACACACACACACACACATGACTCCCCTGGACCAAAACATTGCACACCACACCACTCTCCCCCAGACAGCTCCGACTGGACACTGTCCTGATGTTACCCACAGATAGAATGAGGGATGGAGGGAAAGATACAGAGAAGGAGAAAGAGGGATGAAACAAAAGAGTGTGAGAGAATAAGGAGTCAAAGGCGAATAAAAAGAGGGGAGGTGAGGGAAAGCACAGAAGATTGTTACGTCACAAAGGGAGGAGAGGCGGAGAGACAGATCAGGGAAAATGAAGAGGTCGGGAAGAAACAGTCCAAATATAGTCAGAAAAGAGAGAGAGGGAGATAGAGATGAGACAGGTAGAGATATATGATCCTCTGTCTGCCTGGTGAAATGAAGGTAATCCAGAGATTTCCAACAGCAGTGATTAATTGATGAATGTGCCACATCAATAATACAGCTTGCTCTCTCCACTTAGGACATTGATTCACACCTTTTCCACAGCTTATGGTGTGAAAAACCAATCAGTCTCCTTCCCTCTCTCTCTCTCTCTCTCTCTCTCTCTCTCTCTCTCTCTCTCTCTCTCTCTCTCTCTCTCTCTCTCTCTCTCTCTCTCTCTCTCTCTCTCTCTCTCTCTCTCTCTCTCTCTCTCTCTCTCTCTCTCTCTGTCAGCTACGGAACAAAAGGCTAAATTTAGCTGGCCAATACACTGACTGTCTGTGTCCAGGAAATTAATTAATAAGTAATTTATTAATCGGCAGGTCGTAAAGTAGACCTTGTGCAGCAGATCTGAATAAATGATTGATTGATTATAAATGAATACATTAAAATGTCCCTTACTTATCAGCGTACAGTGTCAGGATGGAGAGACGGTAGGACGGACATGGGGTGAGAAGTAAGTAAAAGGGAAAGATACCAGGCAGGTCATCCATGATACAAGTGAGTATGAGACGTCCACCCATGTCTCAGGACGTCGGGAGATGACGTGGAAACCATCCACTAGGGGGCAACACTGAGCACTGTTACCTTCAAGTAGGTATCAGTTTTGCGAGGGCATTGTGGATGGGGATGGCAGATGGGTGTAAGCATCTGGTTCAAAAGGTTGCGTCTTCAAATCCAGTGATAGAAAGTTGTTTTTAATATTTTAGTTTTAATCCTATCCCAAACCTTAACCCTTACCTTAACCATTCTGAGTTAAAACATTAATAATTCAGAGATAATGCCGAAACCTAACCCTAACCTTAAAACATTTGGAGTTAATGACTAAACAGAACCTTAAACGCCTTAAACCTTAAACCAGATCCGAGTCCAAAAAACAGTACAAGGGGATAGGCAGGCTGGTAGTCAGAACAGGCAGGAGGGTTCGGAGTCAGGACAGTCAAAGGTTGAAACCAGGAGGACTAGAAACAAACAGAGACTGGGAAAAATAGGAGCAAGGAAAACCGTTGGTTGACTTGGCAAGCAAGATGAACTGGCACAGAGAAACAGGAAACACAGGGATATATACAATATACACTGGGGATAGTGAGTGACACCTGGAGGGGGTGGAGACAATCACAAGGACAGGTGACCAGATCAGGGTGTGACACTTCATTACAAACACACAGTTTCAGAAAGCAACACGGTGTGTGTGTGTGTGTGTGTGTGTGTGTGTGTGTGTGTGTGTGTGTGCGTGTGCGTGTGCGTGTGTGTGTGTGTGTGTGTGTGCGCCAGGTGACAGTGGGTGGTGGTCTTTGTTACTCTACTAGTTGTCTCCTTCCTGAGATCTTAACTCGGCGTTCCTATGGAAACTCACACACTTGTTCTCTCTCTCTCTCCTTTATTTGTTATCAGAAGTTATGGAGTAGACTGATCGAATGTGTGTGCACACACTCACCTGCCAGCTTCAAACAAAAAGAGAGCACCAGTAATGAGCAGAGGTCTCAATCACACACCAGGGTTAATTCTGGCACATTTTGACTAAAACATCATTGAGTCTTGGTCACATTTTTGCCATTTGAATAATAATTTAGTGTAGTTATAGTTAAAATGATGAAACGGTGGGCCATTTTAGTCAACTAAATGCCCTTTCATTTTAGTCACTTCCCATTTGTATTGCCTCATTCACTTATCATCAACATGAATCACTGACTTCTATGTACAAACATATATAGCCATGTCATACCAAATTATTTTCCTGCATAATATTCTGTTCTCTTCGCAACAGCAGAAATCTGACAAACATATATTAGAATAGAGTATATAGGAATGATCTCCCATATAAAGTCCTAATTTAGCGAGTGCTAACGTAAAATCACTGAGGACGCCAAGACAAGCCAGGAAAAAAGAAATATTACAACCTGTGTTGTGATAATTGCATAGTTTGCTCTATAACCCATTCGTTCGTATCAAATCAAAATAATTGCATTTGTCACCGAATACAACAAAATACAACAACCTTATTTGAAATGCTTACTTACAAGCCAACAATGCAGTTCAAGAAATAGAGTTAAGAAAATATTTACAAAAATAACTAAAGTAAAAAATTGAATAAAATGTAACTGGCTGCACCAGGACATCCCACAGTTGAGAACGTTTTGAAAACACAGAGAGAGACCAAAGATAAATTATTTCATTTGGTCAAATATTTGGGGAAGCGTGGTTTCCCTTGGCCTCCATGAATACACACCACTGAATTTAGCCTATATAGATATAGAACATTACATACAATTCAAACAGACACTATCACAAGCGCAGAGATGGTGCCTCAAAGAATTGGAAAAGTAGTGTTGGTCGCACCTCTATCACTTGGTTGTGTCATTGCCTTTGCTATCAACCTTCCACAGATGCCCCAGTCACATTGCTGTCCAAAAATAGAATGGGGATAGTGACTTTGAACGGGAGCTAATGACTGTTTCGCTTAGTGATATAGTTATGTCACTAAACCTCGAGTCTGAATCGAGTTCCGACTTCCAAGTTCCCTGTCGAGTCACGAGTCTAGTCACAAGTCTCTATGGCTGAAGTCTGAGTCCCAGTGCTTGACTCCTGGTCCAAGTGGTCAAGTCTGAGTCACTGGGTCCACATTAACTCAGGTATAGTGTAGTGGCAAAAGGTATTTACTCATAAATTGTTTGCTATCCCTTTTCCTTTCTTTCTGCGCAACCAAATGTTTGCATGTAGGCCACGTTCAGTTGCAAAACATTCTTGAACTTTGAGGATAGAAATTCCACGAATAGAGCGGACGTTATTCCTTATTCAACAAGTCAGAGAGGCATGTTTGTTCTACATAGCATAGTTCTATCTGAACATTCCGAAACGTTGCGTCCTGCTGAACCCACTCCGGGTAGTGGCAGTGATCCCTTCCCTTTGGGCCAGGTGATGTAAGGGTTTTAGTATAGAGTTGTGACTAAGCAAGGATGTGTGTGTGTGTGTGTGTGTGTGTGTGTGTGTGTGTGTGTGTGTGTGTGTGTGTGTGTGTGTGTGTGTGTGTGTGTGTGTGTGTGTGTGTGTGTGTGTGTGTGTGTGTGTGTGTGTGTGTGTGTGTGTGTGTGTGTGTCAACGTGCATGCCCTGCCCACCTGAGGATCAGTCTTTTTCAGCCGTCTATTTCCCGTGTTTGAGAGGTGCCAAATCCACTTGTCACTTATATCTCACGAGATTGATTGCTTTCGTTTTACTCCTGCGACTCTTTCATACTTGCTTGTGCCTGTCATTTTTTCCCATTACATTAACGTTATGAACGCGGAAATGTTTGTAATGACCTGTCAGTCATACCCCAGTAATGGCTGAAATGGGCTCAATGGAATACATTGTCTTCCCGTTGCATCTACAGGAACTCTAAAGCTTCGTCTGGGATTTACCATATCTTGTCAACACTTACATCACAAGAAAGAGAAGAAAGATCACTTTCAATTTGATGGGTGTTCATTTTTTTTGTGGAATTGAAAAAAAAAATGCGTAATTTAATACAGTTTAAATGTTTACAAATTAGATGAGCTGAAATGAAAGCAACTTCCAAAATTGAATACTCGTATTATAGTGATGTTATGTCTGATCTCGCAAACAATGTAAACTATGATTAGATAGGTGTAATCTAGAGCCAAGCCTGTTGAGCCAAGTCTCCGAGGTTATCCTGCTATTGACACACTTGTCGAATTATCCAACAGAACTTGACAACAACAGTAATTAATGAGACAGTCTAGACGGTGCAGCCAATGTTCCCTCAAAAAAAAAAAAATGAGGCCCTGAGAAAATTCCAGTTCTGCTGAGCACAAACTTGAACGTTGTGAAAATGCTGTGCAACATCCAGCATGCGCTTACTGTGAACACTGAGGCTGCATCCACTTTAAGTGGACACAGCTCTGATTGGTTATAGCGCACAGGTCTGAGTAGACTGGAGTGTGGGCCTGAATCATGCTTGTCAATGCAATAGAATCCTACTCCAATGCGCTTTGTCTAAAAGTAAATCTCTTGCACATTTAGTTTTTCACATTAAATCTTTCTTAGTTTGTTTTGTTTCGGTATGTTATATTAAAAATGGCTAATATTGCATTGATTCGGTAACAATTTCCACAGCAGAACGAAGCGTTGATAGTGTTAGAGGGAACATTGTTTGCAGCCCAGTTCCACTCCTTTATGTTAATTTATTCATATACAGTACCAGTCAAAGGTTTGGACACACTTACTCTTTCCAGGGTTTTTCTTATTTTTTACTTTTTTCCACATTGCTTAATAATAGTGCAGACATCAAAACTATAAAATAACACATATAATAATATAATAATAATATATGCCATTTAGCAGACGCTTTTATCCAAAGCGACTTACAGTCATGTGTGCATACATTCTACGTATGGGTGGTCCCGGGAATCGAACCCACTACCCTGGCGTTACAAGCGCCATGCTCTACCAACTGAGCTACAGAAGGACCAGGTGCACCTTGTGCTCCGGACATAAGGACAATCTAGACCTCCCGGGTGCATCGCAGTGCTAGAGGCCTCACTACAGACCCGGGGTCAATCCCGCGCTGTGTCACAGACCTGGAGACCCATGAGGCCATAGGGTCTGGCCCAACGTCGTCCGGATTAGGGAAGAATTTGGCCGGCCGAGATCACATCGCACTCTAGCGACACCTTGTGGCGGGTCGAACGCATGCACGCTGACACGAGTCGCCAGTTGTACGGTGTTCACTCCGACACATTGGTACGGCTGGCTTCTGGGTTTAGCGAGCAGTGTGTCAAGAAGCAGTGCAGCTTGGCGGGGTCGTGTTTCGGAGGGCGCGTGGCTCTCGACCTTCGCCTCTCCCGAACGCACAGAGGTCCCGTAACGAGATGCTGAAGCTCATTGTCGTGCCATTCATCTGCCGTCAATCCTCATGTTTCAGCACGATAACCCCTTGACCCCATGTCTCAAGGATCTGGACACAATTCCTGGAAGATAAAAATGCCCCAGTTCTTCCATTGGCCTTATTGTTACACGTAGTACCCAGAAATATATTTAACATTTGAGATTCTTCAAAGTTTGCCTTGATGACAGATTTGCACGCTATTGGCATTATCACAACCAGCTTCACCTGGAATGCTTTTCCAACAGTCTTGAAGGAGTTCCCATACAGTATATGCTGAGCACTTGTTGGCTGCTTGTCCTTCACTCTGCGGTGCAACTCATCCCAAACCATCTCAATTGGGTTGAGGTCGGGTGATTGTCCTTCACTCTGCGGTGCAACTCATCCCAAACCATCTCAATTGGGTTGAGGTCTGGTGATTGTCCTTTGCATGATGGTCCCAAGGGAACATTCTCTGTGGGACCTTTTTATAGTTCCCGGTTTGACCCTGAGGTTGTTTTTAGGATATTCTTAGGATGTTGTGTCATGGTCCCTTAGAGGTTTTTGTCACGTGATGGTCCCCATTGTCCCAAATTATTATAAGTAAAGTAATTAAATGGTATGGGGGTTTTATGGTAAGTGGTATGCTGTTCATCTAAAATAGTGTTAAAATATGTAATCAATGACAATATAATTACTGCTAGTGCTGACTTTCCAATATGACCCCACCTGAGATTTGGGGTATGCTGAACTTTTTGCCGCACCACAAAGTCTGTAGAAGTTCAGAAGTCCGTTACACATTCATTACCTATGATACATCTCTGCACTTAGCAAAAGAGTGCCATCTGCACTGTTATTTTAGTTGTCCGTTGACAATTTTCTAATTGATTTAATTTACTTCTTTCAGCAATTTGAGTTTTTCAGTATAGTTGTCTAATGTTGGTGGGGCATATTATTCTGTTTTAATTTTACTCCCGAATCACCAGCGATGTGTTTGCGACCTAAAGCGAGACTAATTCAAGACCGGAGCAAATCGAGACAGAGTCAAGACTGAGACCAGAAAAATTAGTCCAATTCAAGACATGATTGTAATTTTGTCAAATCAGCACCATAATAAGAGTTCAAAATGTCCAGTATTTCTGTTTTCATATTTCAGAACAACATATGGATTCTGTAGACATTCAGAATATTAAAACAAATGCATGCTGAGGGAAAATGGAACCAGCCAATACACAACACAACACTATTCAGTACATTAATTGCACTACAACGGTGACAAACAGTGCCCACAAACTGTAGGGTCTACATAAAGCGGTCCCAAAAGCAGAGCTTTTTTTTTCAGCACCATGGGGTGAATCCTTACCACAGCTACACCTGGCTAACAGCAGAGCCTTATCTGGCAGCAAAACAGTTCATTAGCCTCATTTACTGTCTTTTTAAAAAACATAGTTGATATGGCTGACTTGCTTAAACAAATGTGGTTCTACTGACAATTGAGATTTACAAACTATGGCATAAGGGAACGATGAGCGGATAAGAGGCAATCCGTAATTTCGATTAAGACAATAATGAGCGAGTAAGTACGGACGTTGTCAATATAACTATCTGTTCAACACTTTCGAAATGTACAGCGACAGAATTCAGAACATAGGCCATTCTTGCAGTATTCTCCCTGTACACCTTGTCAGAACCATACGATACATAAAGGGGGTATATAAGCAAATAATGAAAGCTCTACAATACTCAATGATTATATTTCTCTTAAACAGGCTATAGGCTACATGTGCACCACCAAGTCAGAACAGTAGGCTAAGTTATGAAGGGGAAAGGGACCAAATTATTAGGTGAGGCACATGGGCTACTAACAACTTACTACACAACGTATTACTTTCCTAGCTGCAGTATACATATCCCCCTGGCATATTACATAATTTATGCAGCAGCGTACTATATATTTTTGGACTCACCTTGTTGTGCTGTGCTCACTTTAACAGAAAAGGTGGTCCTTCTTGTGGACACATTTTATCATCAAACTTTGTGATCAAAGTCTGACATTCTCTGGATTTATGGTGCTTTCAAGGGAACTAGGAACTCGTTTAAAAAACTGTGGTTGAATCATGATGTCAGTGATCTTCAGGTTGGAGTTCCCGACTTGGAATTCCGAGCTGGATGACCATTCAAAATGTATTTTCCCAGACAGAGCTCGTTTGTTTCCCAAGTTCCCAGTTGTTTTGAACCCACTTAAGTCTGAGATTTCCCAGTTCTTAGATTCCAGTTGTTTTGAATGCGTCAGAAGTCATGCTGGATTGACAGCATGGCCAATGTATTCAACCTTTTCTGGACCATGGTGTTGCGAGTGAATGTTTATCTTTTTAAACTTGGAAAAGAGACCGTTATACCCAGACTTGAACCACACAACCTCTACACTGAATAGCAGAATAGTGATTACTTTTCAAAGCTTGCAGTTAGCCACTGATTCCTTCTAAACCACTAATTGTAGAATTTGCGATTTCCAATTTGTAATGTTTATGTCCAATGGCCGATGAGAACCAATACGTTTTATCTATAATTGTTCTTCATATGACAACGATTGAAAAGGATTTGCCAGTATATTTTTGACTTGATTCATGATTATGAATGCTTTCTAGCTAATATTTTGAAAGTATGATGTTGACATTATCAGTCCAATCAAAGCTATGGTATTTTATCTGTTGCCAATGACTTTAAGCCTTCATGGATGGGCACTTCTAATGTAAATCTATGGCAGCACCAAAGGGGATAGAATTTTTGAGCTCTCCCCGTAGAATTTGCAGTGACGTAGTGTCCCCATGAGTGACAGAATACTGAGCCAAACACAGCACAACTCGAGAACATTACCAACCCCTATGCTCTATATTTTCTGCTGGCTGCCCCACCACCACGGAAAGCACTGAGATTTTTGAGCTGCATGTTTGTGTGTGGCTTTATTAACTAAAACAAAATGTTTTACATTGTTTGGAAACAGATATGTGGCACTTATTAATGCCACAATACCTTGCAAAACAGGCACAACAAAAATAATGATATGTACATTTGAAGTCGAAGTTCACATAAACCTCAGCCAATTACATTTAAACTCAGTTTTTCACAATTCCTGACATTTAATCTGAGTAAAAATTGACTGTCTTAAGGTCAGTTAGGATCACCACTTTATTTTGAGAATGTGAAATGTCAGAATAATAGTAGAGAGAATGATTTATTTGAGCTTTTATTTCTTTCATCACATTCCCAGTGGGTCAGAAGTTTACATACACTCAATTAGTAATTGGTAGCATCGCCTTTAAATTGGTTAACTTGGGTCAAACACTTTGGGTAGCCTTCCACAAGCTTCCCACAATAAGTTGGGTGAATTTTGGCCCTTTCGTCCTGACAGAGCTGGTGTAACTGAGTCAGGTTTGTAGGCCTCCTTGCTCGCACACGCTTTTTCAGTCCTGCCCACAATTTTTCTATAGGATTGATTGAGGTCAGGGCTTTGTGATGGCTTGTTCTCAACTTGCCTACCTGGTTAAATAAAAGGTGAAATAAAAAATGGCCTCTCCAATACCTTGACTTTGTTGTCCTTAAGCCATTTTGCCACAACTTTGGAAGTATGCTTGGGGTCATTGTCCATTTGGAAGACCCATTTGTGACCAAGCTTTAAATTCCTGACTGATGTCTTGAGTTGTTGCTTCAATATATCCACATAATTGTCCTTCCTCGTGATGCCATCTATTTTGTGAAGTGCACCAGTCCCTCCTGCAGCAAAGCACCCCCACAACATGATGCTGCCACCCCCGTGCTTCAAGGTTGGGATGGTGTTCTTCGGCCTGCAAGCCTCCCCCTTTTTCCTCCAAACATAACGATGGTCATTCTGGCCAAGTAGTTCTATTTTTGTTTCATCAGACCAGAGGACATTTCCCCAAAAAGTATGATCTTTGTCCCCATGTGCAGTTGCAAACCATAGTCTGTGTCACACCCTGACCATAGTTTGCTTTGTATGTTTCTATGTTTTGGTTGGTCAGGGTGTGAGCTGAGTGGGCATTCTATGTTACATGTCTAGTTTGTCTAGTTCTATATTTGGCCTGATATGGTTCTCAATCAGAGGCAGGTGTTCGTCATTGTCTCTGATTGGGAACCATATTTAGGTAGCCTGTTTGGTGTTGGGTTTTGTGGGTGATTGTCCTTGTTACTGTCTCTGTGTTACTTTGCACCAGTATTAGGCTGTTTCGGTTTTCGTGTTATGTTTATTGTTTTTGATTTGATTCGTGTTTACTTTGTTTCATTAAACATGGATCGCAATAGCCACGTCGCATTTTGGTCTGACCCTCCTTCACATACAGAAAACCCTTACAGTCTGGCTTTTTTATGGCGGTTTTGGAGCAGTGGCTTGCTGAGCGGCCTTTCAGGTTATGTCGATATAGGACTTGTTTTACTCTGGATATAGATCATTTTCTACCTGTTTCCTCCAGCATCTTCACAAGGTCCTTTGCTGCTATTCTGGTATTGATTAGCAATTTTTGCACCAAAGTACGTTCATCTCTAGGAGACAGAATGCATCTCCTTCCTGAGCGGTATGACGGCTGTGTGGTCCCATGGTGTTTATACTTACGTACTATTGTTTGTACAGAATCAAATAAATTCTCTGTAATTATTATTAAGTGATTAAACTAATCATGTAAATGTAATTAACTAGGAAGTCGGGGCACCAAGGAAAATCTTCAGATTACAAAGTTATAATTTTCCTAATATAACTCTTCAGATATTTTAATATCTGATCAATTAGTCTTCTAATTAATTAATTATTCTTTACCTCACGTTAGTCTCATTCCAAATGTCGTAAAATGGTGGTTATCTGCACGAACCCAGCCTTTACTATGAATCATCCATACATCAATTGTCTTAATCATTTATTTACTAACTAACTAAATCATCACAGAAATGCATAAACAAACAACACAGTAGATATGGTTACAAGGAAATGATAGGAAAGGTTCCCTTGTGGGCTCAGCCGATATGGCGGCTTGGCGGACAAAGGCAAGTGGGTGTGGACTGAAAGGTGGGAAGGAACAGAAGGAGTCGCTACACAGTTGATAATTATATTAATTGAAATGCTATTCCTTTGCACATGAATGCTCACTCATTCGGGAATAATTGCAATCAATGTATATATTCACACCCAGTGTGTCGTCGTGATCTCTGTTGGAATCGTCAGTCCTTCTGTTGGAAAGTTCATCCGAGCGTCTCTCTGCTTCCCTGAAGTCTTTCTTGGTTAGAATGGATACTTCAGAGTACCATTCAGGCATGTTCTTATAAAATAGATGTTTCGGCAGTTGCAGACGAGTCATTAGTATCTAGGATTCACTCTTATTCTGTCGGTATCGTTAGTCTCAGAGTTGAACCATTTACCGCCGAGTAGCCAATGCTCCACTCTTAGCTTATACTGAGGTTTTTGTGGTCTGAACTCAACCTGTGCCCCCATGGTGTCCATTGAGCTACACATGATCTGAAGAGGATTTCTTCAGGATCAGGTTTTATTCGTAACAGTAGATAAGGGCTGTCCCATGAACCAGATCACATCTGTGCTCATGGGGGCGGGCCAAGGACTTAGTTAAACTTTAAAGGGAACATTACATCATTTCACAAAAAGTTAAATCTTTACTCATACATTTTACACAATAATTAGACGCAAAACCTCATAACAGAGGCACCTGTATAAACAGAGTTATGGTAATGTGGCTGTAATGTCTTCATCAGTAAGTGCATCGATGTCGTCGTCCCCATAGTGACTGTACGTACATATCCCAACCAGAAGCCATGGATTACAGGCAACATCTGCATTGAGCTAATGGCTAGAGCTGTCACTTTCAAAGAGAAGAAGACTAATCTGGACGCTTATAAGAATTCCCGCTATGCCTCCAGACGAACCATCAAACAAGCAAAGCGTCAATACAGGATTAAGATTGAATCCTACTACACCGGCTCTGAGGCTCATCAGATGTGGCAGGGCTTGAAAACTATTACGCACTACAAAGGGAAACCCAGACGCGAGCTGCCCAGTTATGAGAGCCTACCAGAAGAGCTAAATGATTGATGCTCGCTTCGAGGCAAGCAACACTGAAGCATGCACAAGAGCACCAGCTCTTCTGGATGACCTTTAAACAGGTCAGCAGTCACAAGGCCGCTGGGCCAGACGAATTACCAGGATGAGTACTCAAAGCCTGCGCGGACAAACTGTCAAGTGTCTTCACTGACATTTTCAACCTCTCCCTGTCCGAGTCTGTAATACCTCATGTTTCAAGCAGACCACCATAGTCCCTGTACCCAAGGAAGTGAAGGTAACCTGCCTAAATGATTACCACCCCGTGGCACTCACGTCGGTAGCCATGGAGTGCTTTGAAAGGCTGGTCATGGCTCACATCAACAGCATCCTCCCGGACACACTAGACCACATATGTCAGAGTCAAGGCCCGCGGGCCACATCCGGCCCGCGAGAAGGTTTTTTACGGCCCCTGGGATGATCTTGATTTATTATTAGAACCGGCCCGCAGACCGCAGCAAGCCGGCAGCCCGCAGATCTTTTACACGCACCAATACTACATTTCCCACAATGCAACGGTGACGCACCGAGCAGTAGGCTGCTTCATTTCAATATTTATTGGCACAGCAGTTGTCAGCATCACAGTAAAATTAACTTTCAGATACCCATCAAAAATGGCAAAACGGAAGATGGACACTGAGAACGGGGGTTTCAAACAAGGTGGGAGTCGGAGTATTTGTTCACGGAGGTAGCTGGAAAACCTGTGTGTCTTCTGTGTGGAGAAAGTGTGGCGGTACTGAAAGAGTATAATCTGAGACGACATTATGAAACGAAACACGCGGACAAAAACAAGAATATGGACATGGAACAAAGGCTACAAAAGGCAGAGGAATTAAAACGAGGCCTCAAATCTCGACAGGCTCTGTTCAAAAAAAGCCAAATCACAAGGCCAGGCTGCTGTCAAGGCCAGTTTTATTTTGGCAGAAGAGATCGCTAAATCAGCCCGGCCATTTACGGAGGGGGATTTCATCAAAAACTGCATGATTAAAGTTTGTGACGAAGTTTGCCCAGAAAAAGGCAACTCTTTTTAAATGTGAGTCTGAGCAGAAACACCATTGCCGAGAGAGTAGACCAGTTGTCCATCAATCTAAAAGAGCAGCTTGTGAAAAAGGAAAAGATTTCATTGCATATTCCTTGGCTGTGGATGAGAGCACCGACATTTCTGACATTGCCCAGTTGTCAATTTTCATCCGCGGAGTGGACTCCAGCCTAAGCGTGACAGAGGAGTTTTTGGCTTTACGTCCTATGCATGGCACAACTACGGGGCATGATTTGTATGAAGAGGTGTCAAGATGTGTAAATGAGATGGAGCTGCCTTGGGAAAAACTCGTGGGTTTGACAACCGACGGAGCACCTGCGATGTGTGGACACAGGAGCGGACTGGTGGCGAAGATACGGGAAAAGATGCAAGAGGAAAACGCGACAGGTGAGCTGACAGCTTATCATTGTATCATACACCAGGAAGCGTTGTGCGGTAAAGCCTTGAAAATGGAGCATGTAATGAGCATCATCACGCGCACAGTTAACTTTATCAGAGCCAAAGGTTTGAATCACCGCCAGTTCAAGGCATTTCTGACGGAGTTAGAAACGGAGCATGGTGATTTGCCTTATCACACAGAGGTGCGATGGCTAAGCCAGGGAAAGGTGCTTCAAAGATGTTTCGAGCTTCGTGAGGAGATTTGTCTGTTCTTGGACAGCAAAGGGAAAGACACAACACAACTCCGAGACGAAATGTTTCTGTGTGAAATGGCTTTTCTGTGTGACATTACGAGTCATCTGAATGCAATGAACTTGCAGCTGCAGGGTCGGGATCGTGTCATCTCTGATATGTACAGTACAGTGAAGGCATTTAAAACCAAACTGACTCTGTGGGAGACGCAGATGCGGAAAGAAAATTTGAGCCACTTTCCCAGCTGCCAGACCATGAAAGAGAAGCTCTCACCAGTGCGTTCCCGAGCGCACAGTTGGCTGATAAAATAGGTATGCTTGCCGCTGACTTTCGACGCCGATTTGCTGACTTTGAAGCACAAAAAGCAGGTTGGAACTGCTCGGTAACCCATTTGCTGTTGACGTGGAAAGCTCACCACCAAACCTCCAAATGGAGTTGATTGACCTCCAATGCAATGATGCACTGAGGGCAAAATATGCGGCAGTGGGTGCTGCGGAGTTCGCCCGTTCCTCCCCGACACAATGCCCCAGCTGCGCATCCAGGCTGCTCAAACGTTGTCTATGTTTGGCAGCACATACCTGTGTGAACAACTGTTTTCTTTGATGAACTTGAACAAAACATCACACAGAAGTCGACTTACTGCTGAACACCTCCACTCAATTCTGAGGATTTCCTCAGCTCAGAGCCTTACCCCGAACATTGATGAACTTGTGGAAAAGATGGGACACCACCAAGTATCACCCTCAACCTCAAACAAGTGAACATTACTGTGCAATCACATATTTAGAGTTTTTACTCAGTTCAAGTTTAAAAGTTAAAGTTTAATATTTGTTTTCACTGCATGTTACTTCTCCTTAAACAAAGTGTTGTTTTTGATTAATAGATTTTTGCACTTTATTTTATTGTATTTCAATCCAATTATATTTTTAAAATATTTCAGTTGAGTGGATGATAGAAAATTGCTATTATTGTTTTTTTCTTTGAAGTAAATTTAGCCCACTTTTGCTAAAATAGAAAATATAGGCTACTGATGGTGCCTTGAATACCGGTTTCTTTCATTTAATGTTCATGTTATGGGGATTTTTATATAAAGGAAATTTGTCTTTTGTGTCTGTTGAAAATTAAAGATTACTGACAGAGCCATAAGAAAATATTGCTTTATTTATCTGATCATATTGGAATATATTTGTTAGGTTTTCAGTAGGTTCAATTAGGTTCACTAGACTATATGCATCATTTAAAAAAATTTCAATGAACATTCGAACAGTCCGGCCCTCGGCTTGTAGCTAAATTTTTTATTTGGCCCTCCGTCCATTTGACTTTGACACCCCTGCACTAGACCCACTCCAAATCACATACCGCCCCAACAGATCCACAGATGACGCAATCTCAATTGCACTCCACACCACCCTTTCTCACCAGGACAAAAGGAACACCTATGTGAGAATGCTGATCATCAACTACAGCTGAGCGTTCAACACCATAGTGTCCATGAAGCTCATCACGAAACTAAGGACTCTGGGACTAAACACCTCCCTTTGCAACTAGATCCTGGACTTCCTGACATGCCGCCCCCAGGTGGTAACAGTAGACAACAATACGTCTGCCATGCTGATCCTTAACACTGGGACCCCTCAGGGATGTGTACTTAGTCCCCTCGTGTATTCCCTATTCACCAACGACTGTATGGCCAAACATGACTCCAACACCGTCATGAAGTTTGCAGATGACAAAACAGTGGCAGGCCTGATCACCGACGATGATGAGACAGCCTATAGAGAGGATGTCAGAGAACTGGTAGTGTGGTGCCAGGACAACAACCTCTCCCTCAATGTGAGCAAGACGAAGGAGCTGATTGTGGAGTACAGGAAAAGGTGGGCCGAACAGACCCCCATTAACATTGATGGGGCTGTAGTGGAGCGGGTCGAGAGTTTCAAGTTCCTTGGTGTCCACATCACCAACTAACTATCATGGTCCAAACTTACCAAGACAGTCGTGAAGAGGGCACCACAAAACCTTTTCCCCCTCAGGAGACAGAAAAGATTTGGCATGGGCCCCCAGATCCTCAAAAGGTTCCTGACCGGTTGCATCACCGCCTGATATGGCAACTGCTCAGCATCTGACCGTAGGGTGGTACAGAGGGTAGTGCGAATGGCCTAGTACATCACTGGGGCCAAACTTTCTGCCGTCCAGTACCTATATAATAGGCAGTGTCAGAGGAAAGCCCATAAAATTGTCAGAGACTCCAGTCAGCCAAGTTATTGACTGTTTTCTCTTCTAGCGGTACCGGAGTGCTAAGTCTAGGACCAAAAGAGTCCTCAACAGCTTCTACCCCCAAGCCATTAGACTGCTAAACAATTCATGCTAATCACGGTTTGTTTGTTACCTTTGCATAGTCACTCCGCCTCCAACCTACATGTACATACTGTATTACCTCAACTAGGCTGTACCCCTTCACACTGACTTAGTACCGGTGCCCCCTGTAAATAGCCTCGTTATTGTTATTCGTATTGTGCTACTTTTTATCATTACTTTTTTTTGCCTACTTGATAAATATTTTCTTCTTGAACTGCATTTTTGGTTAAGGGCTTGTAAGTAAGCATTTCACAGTAAAGTCTACACTTGTTGGATTCGGCACATGTGGCAAATAAAGATTGATTTGATATGATTTGCTTTGCTGATAATGGGCCTCTGTACGCCTATGTAGATATTCCATTAAAAAAATCTGCCGTTCCCAGCTACAATAGTCATTTACAACATTAACAACGTCTACAATGTATTTCTGATACATTTGATGTTATTTTAATGGACGAAAAATGTGCTTTTCATTAAAAAAACAAGGACATTTATAAGTGACCCCAAAATGTTGAATGGTAGTGTTAGTGAATACATGCTAACAATCACGGAGAAATCAGATTATCTCCAGAGACAATCAAGGCGAAACAACATGGTTGTGGATGGAATTTCAGAATCTCCAAATGAGACCTTCACAGAATCAAAGGACAAAGTGAGGGAAAGGATCTCGGAGAAACTGAAGACGGACCACTTGAAGAATGAGGTGGAGTGCACCCACAGTACTGGAAAACCCACCACCGGCCCAGGTGACAAGGCCAGGCCGATAGTGGTGAAGTTCCTGAGGGTCAAGGACAAGGTAGCTGTTCTAGAAAGAGCCAAGAACTTGATAGGAACATATACCTTCCTCAACGAGGACTATCCTGAAGCTGTGTGCCAGAAGAGGAAAGAACTGATCCCACCCATGAAAGCTGCATCCCACCCATGAAAGCTGCATCCATTATAACAGGCTCATTGTCCACCATCCTTCCCAAAAGCCTGGAAGGGATGAGAGAGCTTCAAACCAGCAAACACACACACACTTACACACACCAACTGATTAATGAAGTGCTGAATGTATATATTTTTTCCTCTTGCTTTGTTTGCTCTTTTCTATTTTAAGTCTATCTCTGAAAATCACCCATATTCATATATGTAGCCTTAGAAATAAGGTTTATGAAATCTGTAACTTGCTAACATCAGATAACATCAATAGATTAGCCATTTGGAGACTCAGTTAGATAATTTATTTGATGATACAGCAGTAGCAAGACAAGGATATAACATCTGTTGTGTATATATGCAGAGCCATATCCCAGTAATGCTTAGAGAAGCTCTTATGTCAAGTGTTATTGAAGTGTTGTCATTGCAGGTTCACCTGGCACATCTAAATCCCTTTCTTTTGGGGTGTTGCTATAGGCCACCAAGTGCTCACAGTCAGTATTTAAATAATATCTGTGAAATGCTTGATAGTGTATGTGATGTAAACAGAGAGGTCTACTTTCTTGAGGACCTGAATTAGCTGTCCGCTCAAGAGGAAGCTTCTCACTGTAAACCAGTGCCTGCTATCTGGTTCAGGTTGTTAATAAACCTACCAGGGTGTTTACAGACACCACAAGAACAAGGTTATCTACATGTATTGATTACACTTTTACTAATACTCTAGAACTTTGTCCTAGAGCTGTATCCGTACCTATTGGATGCAATGATCATAATATAGTGGCTATATCCAGGAAGGCCAAAGTTCCAAAAGATGGGCCTAAAATAGTATCTAAGAGATCATACAAAAGATTTAGCTGTGACTCTTATGTGGATGATGTTAAACATATTTGTTGTAATTATGTGATTAATAAGCAGCATCCAGATGCTGCACTTAATAAATGTATGAAATTGCTTCTTCCAATTATTGATTAACATGCACCTGTTAATTAAGAAACTGACTGTTAAAATTGTTAAGGCTCATTGGATTGATGAGGAATTTGAAAACGGTATCATTGAAAGAGATGGGGTAAAGCGAGTGGCTAATAAGTCTGGCTGCACATCTGACTGGCTGACTTACTGCACATTGAGAAATGACGTGACTAAACTCAACAAAATGAAGAAATTGTATTATGAAGCCAAGATCAATGACATAAAGAATGATGGAAAAAAACTTTGGAGTACTTTAAATTAAATTATGGGCAGAAAGACAAATTCAACTCCATCTTTCATCAAATCAGATGGCTAGTTCATAACAAAAACATTTGATTTTGCCAATTATGTTAATAATACTTCATTGGCAAAGTGGGCAAACTTAGGCAGGAAATGCAAACAATGAACAGTGAGCCATCGTACTTATATATATATATATATATATATATATATATATATATATATATATATATATATATATAAAACGAATAATGAAGGAAACATGTTGCAAGTTTGAATTTTGTAAAGGATGGGAGAGGATGAAAAATTACTGTTATCGATCAATAATGACAAACCTCCTGGCATTGACAACTTAGATGGACACTTCTATCTGTCATATCTTTAACCTTAGCCTAGAGGAAAGTCTTTGTCCTCAGGCCTGGAGGGAGGCCAAAGTCATTCCGCTACCAAAGAGTGGCAAAGCGACATTTACTGGTTCCAACATTACACACATCAGCTTGCTGCCAGCTCTTAGCAAACTGTTGGAAAAAATTGTGTTCGAACAAATACGATGCTACTTCTCTGTAAACGTATGAACTACAGACTCTCAACATGTTTATAGAAAAGGGCACTCAACATGTACTGCACTGACACAAATGACTGATGATTGGTTAAAATAAATAGATAATAAGAAGATTGGGAGCTGTACTGTTAGATTTCAGTGCAGCCTTTGACATTATTGACCATGAAAACGTATGTATGCTGATGATTCAACCATATACGCATCAGCAACAGCTAATAACACATTTAAAAACCTTAACAAAGAGTTAAAGTCTGTTTTGGAATGGGTGGTCAGTAATAAACTGGTCCTGAACAGCTCGAAAACTGAGAGCATTGTACTTGGTGCAAGTTCTAGACCTCAGCTGAATCTGGTAATGAATGGTGTGGCTGTTGACCAAGTTGAGGAGACTAAATTACTTAGTGTTACCTTAGATTGTAAACTGTCATGGTCAAAACATAATAGATTCAATGGTTGTAAAGATGAGGAGAGGTCTGTCTGTAATAAAGAGATGCTCTGCTTTTTTGACACAACACTCCACAATTAAAGTCTTGCTGGCTCGAGTTTTATATTGTCTTGATTATTGTCCAGGCATATGGTCAAGTGCTGCAAAGAAAGACCTAGTTAAGTTACATACTGGCCCAGAACAGAGCCATACATCTTGCTCTTCATTGTAATCTGAGTGCTAATATTAATACTATGCATGCCAGTCTCTCTTGGCGAAGAGTTGAGAAAAGACTGACACATCTTGTTTTTAAGAAAAATGTATGTGTTAGAAATTCCAAATAGTTTGCATAGTCAACTTACACACAGCATTGACACACATACTTACCCCACCAGACATGCCACCAGGGGTCTTTTCACAGTCCCAAGATCCATAACAAATTCAAGGAAACGTACAGTATTATACAGAGCCATAAGTGCATGGAACTCCCTTCCATCTTATATAGCGCAAGTGAGCAGCAAACCTGGTTTGAAAAAACAAATTCACCAACACCCCACGGCAAAACGACTCTCACCATGTGTCATACTTGTTGTGTGTATGTACTAACATGTATGTGTAACTGATATATGCACAGACATACTACATTTTAATGTTTTTAAATGTATGAACATTTTATAAAGTCTTTTGTCTGTAATGTATTTTTCATTATATGTCAGACCCCAGTAAGATAGCTGTCTCTATTGGCGTCAGCTATGGAGATCATGTGTGTAATCGGTGGCAGGGAAGTCAGAAGCAGGAGAGCAGGACTTGGTAATAGCCGCGGTGAAGGTCTGCGCTGGCTTTCTGGCGCAGCACGGCCCGCGGGAGGTGAACATGGGCGGCGTCCCAAGTCTCCTCAGTGTGCCTGAACAGGTCGTCCACGGCAGGAGCCTGACTCTGATGCCAAGGCACCAGAACCGGCTGGTACCCCAGTACGCACTGGAAGGGGGAGAGGTTAGTGGAGGAGTGCGGAGCGAATTCTGAGACATCTCGGCCCAGGGCACGAACGCTGCCCACTCCCCGGCCAATCCTGGCAATACGACCGCAGAAACATACCCACATCCTGGTTCACTCTCTCCACCTGCCCATTACTCTCAGGATGAAAATCTGAGGTAAGGCTGATCGAGACCCCCAGACGTTCCATGAACGCCTTCCAGACCCTCGAAGTGAACTGGGGACCTCGATCAGACACTACATCCTCAGGCACCCTGTAGTACACCGGAAGATGTGCGTAAACAAGGCCTCGGCAGTCTGTAGGGCCGTAGGGAGACCGGGCAGAGGGAGGAGACGGCAGGACTTAGAGAACCCGATCCACAACGACCAGGATCGTGGTGTTTCCTGTGAGGGGGGAGGTCAGTAAGAAAATCCACCGAAAGGTGCGACCAAGGCCGCTGTGGAACGGGTCCGGGGTGTAGCTTCCCTCTGGGCAGGTGCCTAGGATACTTACACTGGGCGCACACCGAGTAGGAGGAAACATAAATCCTCACGTGCTTGGGTAAGGTCCGACCATCCGACCGATCCTAGGATGACCAGAGGAGGGTGACGTGTGGGCCCAATAGATCAACCGGTCACGGACAGCAGACGGAACATACAGACGCCCAGCGGGACGCTGGAGGGGAGCGGGCTCTGCACGTAACGCCTGCTCAATGTCCGCGTCCAGCTTCCACACTACTGGCACCACGAGGCAGGATGCCGGGAGTATGGGAGTGGGATCCATGAGCCGCTCCTCTGTGTCATACAGTCGGGACAGTGCGTCTGCTTTCACGTTTTGGCAACCTGGTCTGTAGGAAAGGCACAATCGCCCCGTCGATGGGGTGGTAATTGAGTCGGGGTGGTAAAAGAGCCAAATCGGCATATTCAGGGGGAATGCGCACTGTGGAGACCTGGCCTGGACTTTCCACCGTAGTAGCACCAACAGAAGCCCCTAATCACCTCCCCGAGCACTCTGGCGACCACCCCGTGAGAGCCCTCCGTTGCCAAGAAACAGTGGGGTCATGACAAGCTAACCAGGGTAGGCCTAGCACCACGGGAAATGCAGGAGAGTCAATGAGGAAGAGACTAATTCTCTCATTGTGACCCCCTTGCGTCACCATACCCAGAGGAGCGGTGGCCTCCCTAATCAACCCTGACCCTAATGGTCGACTGTCTAAGGCGTGAACGGGGAAGGGCACAGCCACGGGAACAATGGGGATCCCTAAACTAAGGGCGAACAATCTGTCTATAAAATTCCCTGCTGCGCCTGAATCGACGAGCGCCTTTTGCTGGGAATGCGGGGAAAACTCCGGGAAAGAAACATACAAAAACATGTGTGCGACAGAGGGCTTTGGGTGACAAGGGTGCCGGCTCACCTGGGATGACGCCAGAGTGCCCTGCCTGCTGCCTCGATCCCCAGAGGAACCAACCTGGCACCGGTCAGTGTGACCTCTGTGGCCACAGATGGTGCACAAGCCGGAATCTCCTCCAGTCTCCCTATGCACAGCAGCTCCCAGCTCCATGGGTATCGGAGGGGTGGTGCTTGGCGATGGAACCCGATCTGGCCATCTGCGGGTGGCCAGCAGGTTATCCAGTCGAAAGTGGGGTGGTGTCCCTGCAGGCCAACTCCCGACGGACGTCCTAGCGCAAACTACATCGATAGTGGTCGTAGTTGGCCCGATCGTTCCATCCCGCGGCCAGGGTCCGAAAACCCTGGAGATCTCCTGGGTGCTCCTCGTCCCCTGCCTCAGATGGAAGTGACGTTCACCTTTGGGTGGATGGTCGAAGACTGCCCGGAAGTGGAGGGTGAAATCCTCGAAATGGTCCAGCGCCGCATCTCCTTCTCCCCAACAGGCCTTGGCCCACTCCAAGGCTTTCCCAGAGAGGCACAAGACGAGGGCGGACACCTTCTCACGACCTGAAGGAGCCGGGTGGATGGTTGACAGGTATAGGTCAACCTGTGACAGGAAACCCTGGCAACGTACAGCCGTCCCGTCATACACCCGGGAAGGGCGAGACGAATCCCACTGGGACCGGGTGAAGGGGTGGCGAGTAATGGAGACCCTGGTTGTGCTGGTGGAGGCGCTGGAGGAACTCCCTGTCTCACCCACCGGTCCATAGTTTGGACAACGCGGTCCATGGTGGCGCCTAGATGGTGGAGCATCGCCGCATGCTCCTAGACGCGCTCCTCCACACCTATTCCAGGGGCACCTGCTCCTGCTGACTCCATATAGTTGGTGGGGGATTCTGTAAGGGGTGCGTAATCGGTGGCAGGGAAGTCAGACGCAGGAGAGCAGAACTTGGAAATAGCCGGAGCAGTTTAATAGCAAAACACATGGCGTAAAAATAACATGAATAATTAGGTAGAAAAATCCGGTTGCGCTCCAAACAACACGTGCACAAGCACTTGCAATAAACAATCCCACACAAAGATACGGGGGAAACAAAGGGTTAAATACACACCAAATGATTGAGGGAATTGAAACAAGGTGTGAGAAAAAACAAGACAAAACACATGGAAAATGAAAAGTGGATCGATGATGGCTAGAAGACCGGCGACGCCGGCCACCGAGCGCCGCCCGAACAAGGAGAGGACCCGACTTTGGCGTCAGTCGTGACAGATCCTAATAAGTCAAATCAAAAACATGCTGACATATCTAGGCCTTTGTACTTAGGCCTGAACGAATCTACATATTGTCAGAAATGTCATCTATAGTCATTACCTGATCAGTTATGTATTGGTATAAAAAAGCACAATTTCAATAGATATCTGTTCGGACCGACGCTGGAGTAGAGAATCAGGTATGTAACAACATGTAACATGTAACAAGACAGGAACAGTGTCAGCACATGAGTATACAAGGACATATGACAATCAATGTTGAGGCGGGGAACAGAGCGGGGTAATGACAGATATAGGGGAGGTAATGACAGAGGTGATTGAGTCCAGATGAGTCCAAAATTCGCTGATGCGCGTGACGGGGGAATGCAGGTGTGCGTAATGATAGTGGAAGGAGTACGTAATGCTGGGGAGCCTGGCGCCCTCGAGCACCAAGGGGGAAGAGTGGGAGCAGGCGTGACAATAGCCTTACATGATATGTAATATTCATCCTAGCATGTCTGATCAAAAATTGGTCTAAATCCGACTCATGAATTGTCCGGCATCCAACTTATTTTACCGGTTCAGTCGCAAAAAATCATTGTGGTTCTTCACATGAAGGTGACATACAGTATCTGAACATACATTTAGACCATATTCAGGCACAGAAAGGCAAACATCGTCATATTTAATCCAAGTTGTTATTTCCAAAGCACATCTCTGCTATTTCTGTTTAAAAATGCAGCATAGGAAAAATCCAGATCTCCAAATCACAACACGTTTTCTGTAAAGATGCAACTGTAAGGCCAATCTTTGCAAAACATTTCATTTATGAATTTAGCAGAAAATAAAGGTTGCACACCCTCAACGCCTCTGCCTGCCCTGTTTCTTATTCGTAGTAATACCAATATCATATACAGAATGTCTAAAAGACACTTCTGGGTGTGGAATGTATCAGGATATGGTGCGTATCCTGAAAAAAAAGAAATTATGCATTGGAAATGGTCTGTATTGTCTGCAATCTCAAAAACATGTAATGTAACGATATCCCCTGATATGGAACCTTTTCGCCCAGTGAAACCTGCAGGGGACCATGACACAACGTCTCAAGAACATCCTCTGGGATGTCCCTGGCACTAGACAAGGGACAGGACTAGACAAGACCTCCAGGAGACCATGACACAACTTCCTGATGACTTTAGGCCACCATTTTGTGATGTCCCGGGGACGTCCTAACAACTCATTATTGTTTGCAGGTACATCTAAAATTATATCCCTGCCTTTTACGGGGTTTTTTGCGCTTATAACCACATTTTTGCCCATTTGAATACCATTCAAAAAGCTTTAAAAAGTTTTTAAAAACAATACGTTTACTTCCAAAGCAACATGGCTCCATTCCACACGGACACTTCAGATTTGCCCCAAAGCAAGATCGCTCCGTTCCATAGTCTGTCTGTAGAGTGAAGGAAGCAAGTCAGACAGGAGATGTCTCTTTCTCTAGGCCCTCATTGACTCCCCCTCACACATCTGAAGATCTAGGACAGCGTTTCCCAATACATTGATTTTGCATAAATACGTAGGTAGCATAGTGGGTGTACTGTAAAAATGTGTTGATGATAGGTAGGCGTAACAGGATACTGCTTCTGAATCTATCCTGTCATTGTACACCAACACCAGCTGGCCTTTGTAGGATTTCGTGTCCATAAAGACTAGAGTCCATAGAGACAGCTGTTATGATAAGAAGGATGCTCTAATACAGTGCTAACTAGTACTATAGACCTGTACCACCAGGGTGGCACAATAGACACAACACACACTTGCATTGAGGCATAAATAAATACAGTACACACACACACTTAAGACACAAACTCGCACACACACACACAGTATATGAAAGCGGCCCAGGTGAGTGGTCCAGGTGTTGCTGGGAGGGTAAATTACAGGCGTTTGGAGAAGAAGTATTCTAGCAGCCAGCTGCTTCCTGTTTTATTCTCTGTGGCCACTGCCCCCACCCTCTGTCTCTCTCCCCTCCCCCCCCCCCACAGAAACCTGCCTGTGTTATTACTGAGGGTGGGAGGGTGTAATGTGAGACAGTTTTATTTTTCGCCTGTTTCACTCACCTGTGTGTGCTTGGCACATTGGTTTCACAGCATTTCTCACCTGTGGGTGTGTGCCTGCCTGTGTGTGTGTGTGTGCCTGTGTCTGCCTGCGTGTGTGCGTTTGTCTCTACAATGTGACTGTATGTGTGTGTATGTGTTCTCTGGTTTCATTCCTCACACTTCTGTGCTCTCAACAGGCAAGCAGGCAGGCAGGCAGGTAAGTCTCTTAATGTGCCTTCACTCTGAGCGCCCCACCATTACCATTACAGAAGAGGCTCCTGGGTAATAGCAGAGTGTGGCCGGGTCCTGTCTGCTGCTATCGACACCGTTCTGACCCACACATCTGGAGCACGGCCAGGTTGTGTGTGTGTTTTTAGTTGGGTCCGAAATTATTGACACCCTTGATAAAGATGAGCAAAAATTACTGTATAGAATAAATCTATACTTTATGCAACAAAAAATGTCTTATGAGAATGCATAAGCAGAATACAGTCCCATACCTTCTGTAAATTCTAGTGGTGGATTTTTGGAGTTATGGGGCTATTTTGCTTCCACTGATCCTGGGGCCCTTGTTAAGGACAATGGTATCATGAACTTTACCAGGTACCAGGACATTCTGGCCAAAAACCTGGTTGCCTCTGCCAGGAGGCGGAAACTTGGCCACAAGTGGATCTTCGAGCAAGACAATATCCCCATGCACACATCAAAATACACAAATAGTGGTCAATTGGCCACAAAATCAACATTTTGTAATGGCCGTCTCAGTCTCCGGACTACGACCCGATTGAAAAACTGTGGTTTGAATTGAAGAGGGCAATTCATAAGCGCAGACGAAGGATATGGAGGAATGTTTTAAGATTGCTCCAATGTGTTCTCCAATCTCATCAAACATTTTAGAAAACGGCTCAGTGCCGCTTTTTTCGCAAGGTGAGGTATTGTGTGTGTGTGTGTGTGTGTGTGTGTGTGTGTGTGTGTGTGTGTGTGTGTGTGTGTGTGTGTGTGTGTGTGTGTGTGTGTGTGTGTGTGTGTGGTGCATGATTGACAGTGATGTACAGTGTTTTGAAAAGATTAGCACCTTGTCTTGTACATTTTATAAGGTATTTGAAAACAGGTGTGTCAATCATTTTTACCCCTACCTTTTGGAGATAAAGATTACTTGTTCAACATCCCTGTCTTGGAACAATTGTATTGCGCATCTTTATCAAGGGTGTCAATAAATTCTGAACCTCACTGTGTGTGTGTGTGTGTGTGTGTGTGTGTGTGTGTGTGTGTGTGTGTGTGTGTGTGTGTGTGTGTGTGTGTGTGTGTGTGTGTGTGTGTGTGTGTGTGTGTGTGTGTGTGTGTGTGTGTGTGTGTGTGTGTGTGTGTGTGTGTGTGTGTGTGTGTGTGTGTGTGTGTGTGTGTGTGTGTGTGTGTGCGCTGTGAGTGTGTGCGACAGCATGTCGGCGATGTGCGTGTTTGTGTGTATGCACGCTGTGGTACCAAACTGGCCTCTTATGAACAGAAAACATGGCTTGATGCTGCTTGATTAATATGATGATCTGTAGCCATGTGAGTGTGTTGGGCTGTAGTTCATTTGGTCCTGCCTCCCCTAGGCTGAGCTAATTGAATAAGCCACGGTGTGTGCTTCTATATTCAGCCATGACACCAGAATATTGGAGCTCATTACGCTAAACAGGAGACTTCAGGGCAGAGGAGCCATTGGAGGAGGAGCCAATCACGTGAGAGGAATGGTATTTCTTCAAATGAGGGAGACATTGAATAGATGAAGGATGAATAGATGTGTGTAGACTGTAGTCTCTGGCCTTTCTGCATGGAGAATCAGAGACAGAGAGTTTTTTTCTCTCCATTCAACTGCAATTTTATATGATCTTCTTCAATTTGTGTAATGGTTGTAATTTTGTTTATAGTGTGTCCACCTACATCATTAACCATGTGAAGTGGTTGCGCCGAAATGTACAGTGTTGTCTGATACACAAGCAGGCACGCACGTGCACACGCACATACCCAAACACACACACACACACGCACCCACACACACACACTGCAATCATCCCCATCTCCCAGTGGCTTTAGCTGGGTGCTAATTCCTGTGGGATGGCTGATATGTAGCATTAGGCTGATCCATACTGATTTAGCAGGAATAGAAAAGGATGGAGGGATGGAGAGAGGGGGAGAGGGAGAGCGGGAGAAATGAACAGGGTCTGCTCTGGCTTTGGCTTAGAAAGTCATATTGGGAGTTGAAGTATTGGGTAATTCTTGCCTGTTCGTCTCGATCCCCAGTTACCAATCAGATTCAGTTCAACTGCTTGTGTAACCGTGGGCCGTATGTATTTGTATTTGTGTAACTCATGCACAGTGTTTGTGCACCGACTTACGTGCTTATATATGTCTGTCTGTGTTTGTGTCTGTGTGTTTATTTGTCTAGCATTTGTTTGTATGGGACTAAGTCTGTGTCAAGAGACACGTTAGAACTCTTTCGTACAGATATTCAAATCAGCAGAATGAGATCTGTGAAGGATGGTGATGGTTATTGTTGTTGTTGTTGTTAGCTAAGCCACGATTGGCTGTTGATGGCTCAGTGTATGTATGTGTTTGTTTCTTTCTCTCCCAGCCTGGCATTGTACAAGCCCCCTCAGGGACACACGCAGGAGGACGCAAGGACAGCCTCTCCAGCGTCATCTTTATGTCTTTGTGTCAGGATGCGTGATGTACTGACAGTTTTTAGCAAACACACACACACAATGGCCTAGCTAGGTGAACACACACAAACACAGGTGTGTGTGTGTGCGTGTGTGCACACAGTCTTGTATAATTAGCCTTGTAGATACACAATATTCAGTCCCATTCAAAAACCTAAACCTAACCCTAACCTTTACCCAAAAAACTAACCTCAACCAATGATGGGAGAGACCATGTGAGGATATGACAAATGGGGGGGGGGTCATCGTCTTACAGGAGCAAGCGGCTGAGGCGAAATCTTCACTCTTGACAGCCCTTATCCATGGAGCAGGGCCATGACATACCAGTTACGTAGCTGTCCTACTGACCAGGATTTTGGAATACTGTGCTGCAGATGTCCTGCACTGGCTGCTCTGTCCTAAGAGGGAGCCCGCTTCCTGCATCTATTCAGACTGACTTGTTGTGGCCTGTTAGAAGTGGCGTCCCTGTGAGAGCTCTGGGAGACCCCATCCGAAAAGATGGTGACCATGCCATTTGGGGTGGAAGAGCTGATACACCCAGGAAACATTGGTCTGAAGCCATATGTTTTCCCTCTTCCGTCTACGTGGAGTATGGGAATAGGGGTTTTCCCCTCATCTTCAAGCCCCTCAATGGCCAGTGACTGCTTACGACCGGTCCTGACAGTTATCTCCATGCAGGGTTTATACCCTAATGAAGCAATTCTCTATCCTCACCCAGATGCTTTATCCTTCGATGCATAGCTGTTGAGAGAGAAAAAATAAGCAAATAAGGGGAATAGACACTTAGAAAAGGGTTTCATATTTCGTGGAGAAGTCGTATGACTAAACAGATTGTTCCTTCCTATATTCTGTTTTCCATGATCTATGCTCTTTGCATTATTTTGGGGGATGGAGAGAAGGTGCATCGTTGTTAACGATGTTAATCATTGTTGTCCTTAGCCACATTCTCGGCCTGCAAAGATACAGTGATACAGTTTATCCGTAACTGTTTTGTAATCTCTAAGGGGGCCATGTCACTTTTGATAGGTTCTTCCCAGAGTAGGATCGTCGGGCTTCCATGCCCTAGCCGGCTCGAGGGGTTTACTTTCCCTGGTTGGCTCGGAAGGCGCCCAGCCCACGTCAGGCCTTAGCCGGATCATCAGGTTTTTACACCCAGCTGGCTCATCATGCTGCTATGCCTCAGCTGGATCATCGGGCTCCCACGCCTCATCGGGATCGACAGGCTTTCACTCCTCAGCCAGATCGTCAGGCTCCTATGCCTCAGCCGGCTCGCCAGGCTCCCACACCTCTGCCGGGTTTGTCTGGATTTTACGCCCAGCCGGCTTGTCCAGCGCCCTTGCCTCAGCTGGCTCGCCCAGGTGGGATGCCGGATGGCGCCCCTAGAGGTTGGGATACTGTCACGCCTGCTCCCGCTCTTCCCCCGTGGCGCTTGAGGGTGCCAGGCTGCTCTACATTACGCACTCCCGCCTCTATCATTACGCACACCTCCCTTCCCTCGTCACGCGCATCAGCAATTTATTGGACTGACCTGGACTCAATCACCTGTTTATCACCTCCCCTATATTTGTCAGTTCCCCAGCTCTGTTCCCCGCTGCTTCATTAATTGTCTTATGTCTGTGTATTACCCGGTTCTGGCGCTGTCCCTGTCCTGTTCCATGTCTGTTCCTCACCTGCTTCTCTACGCCAGCGTCGGTCCTTACAGTACGGGTTGATTCAGTAATAGCTCTATTTGTATGGGATGATTCAGTAATAGCTGGTTCAGTATTAATAGGGGTATTGGTTCCACGTCTGCTGGCAGTCTTGCTGAGATAATTACAGAGTAGAGTGAGTGGAGTGTAATCTTCACAGCTGCACACTACAGTCTGTCTTCACACAGAACAGCACGCACGCTATAGAAAAACAAAAACTTTGGACTTCACCTTTTTTAAACATTCTGTCGTAAAGAGAACAGGCTCAACTTCATACAAAAACATGTTTCCATTCTTAAGAGGTTTAATAAAAAGTGAGTAAGTGCCTATTAAGTGCCATATAAAGTAACAGGGTTGAGCTTAACAGGGTTGAAATGTTCATATTTGAATCAGCCATATATCCCCTCGTGACAGTGGGGAATGGAAGCTTGTCGTGTGAAACAAGGAGTAGCAATTGCATGCATTGTTAGAACATTTCGAGCCTGTTTATCTATGGGTAGCAGGGTTGTCGTGTTATGTCTGAACCATTTCGTTTTCCACAGCAAAACACCAGAAAATGTCCATCAAGTGCAGAATCAGCTCACCTGCTTTTACACTATGATTTGACTGTCAGATGCTGAATGCTTCTTTTGAAAAAAAAAAATGTTTTGAAAAGAAATTGTTTCTCCATGTTAAAACGAGAGTTCAGTTCTCGTAACAGTGTTGACCTTAACATTAGGGACAGATGTAAGTGAATCACGAATCATAAATCACTAATAAATTATCATCTTAAAAAATAACTTTTTCAAAGCAACAAAATAACTAGGGCAAAAAGTGATGGTGAAACTTAGATCCATTTTTAGATTTAAGTGGTTTGACACAAAATTCGGGAATTCTATCACTTTAGTAAGCCTGTATTCATGTAAAAAAATCGAATTTATTGAATTATCCATGTGGTCTCTCTATTAAAGGGCACTTCATTTCATATAGCAGGCTATTAAATTCAATATTGGTGCACAATTTCTACTTAAAATATCAAAAGGCACTATTTGCGTGAAACGACCGAGCTGCAGATCTACTGACAGAGCAGGGCTATATATGCAACATATGTTAGATTGGATTAAATGGATGGATGAATGGGTGGACGTACGGACGGACAGATAGGCAGACAGCAGGGACAGACAGACAGACAGACAGACAGACAGACAGACAGACAGACAGACAGACAGACAGGCAGACAGACAGACAGACAGACAGACAGACAGACAGACAGACAGACAGACAGACAGACAGACAGACAGACAGACAGACAGACAGACAGACAGACAGACAGACAGACAGACAGACAGACAGACAGACAGACAGGATAGATGCAGTAGTGATGTGAAGTATGGATAGAGTAACTCAGCTTCCATACAGTATTTGCTGAGCGGCAGAAAAAGTTCATATGAGTCCTTGGCATTACCCAGACCCCCTCTGTGATCCGTCCTGTTGCTGACTTCCTCCCATTGCTCGTAACTCTGGGAGGTTTCTAGGAGGATTCAATCAACCTAGGGAATCTCACTTTTCTGGCTCCGTCCAATCTGCTGTGTGTGTGTGTTTGTGTGTGTGTGTATGTGTGTGGTGGGGCTGTCCTTGTCTTGTCAGACTACCTGATGTTGTTGTTGTTGATGATCTGCTATTGAAGCCCCCCTTCTACCTCTCCCTTCCTTCTCTCTTTATCCTCCCCCACTTTGTCTCCCTTCGCCCCTGCCCTCTCCCACCATTTCTTCCTGATCTCTCTCTCCCTCTCTTCTTCTCTCTCTGCTCTCTCTCCCTACTCTCTCTCTCCCTCTCCCCTCTCTCATCCCCTGTTCTATGGAGCCAGGCCTGGCAGTGTGTCCCACTCTCTAACCCCTGCCGTATGACTTTGGGGTGGGGTGGGGTGATGACCCATGGTGTCTGGCTCTGGGCCATTCCAAGGTGTGACTCACCAGGATCCTGGGCCAAGTTCAACTCCAACTTCTCAAAACCTGTTCTCACTCAGCTTTATTGCAAACTAAGTTGCTGGGCTGGCGTTTTGTTGTTTTTCAAATGGAGGAATGGGGACTTTAAGTTGCACAGACAGAGGGAGATGCTGACGACAGCACCATGCAACATTTACTGTTGTTTGGTCATGACAAGATGTTAAGAACAAAGAACCAAAGTAAACAATTAATGTCATCTTAAAATAACCGGTACAAATGCTGAATGTTTTACCGCCTGCGATGTCATGCTCGTGTTTAGAAAATGTCACTTTGTGGAGTTGGTTTTAAACTGGTGGGAAACTGAAGTTGTGTTTGTTAAGACAGGTTGGCACACTCTTCCCCTGGCTTTGCCTGCTGTATTTTAAGTCTTAAAGGAGATAAACACGGCAATTACTGATGTTTAGCAAAGCTCCATAACCACGCTGCTTAAAAAACATCTAATTAAGCCCAGTAAGACCAGAGCAGAAGAGAATCTTAGAAGAAGAAAGAAAGAAAGAGTGGGAGATAGAGAGCGATAAAGAGAGAGATATTTTATTTAGTCATAGAGACGGTAATCCTCTCTAGTCACTGCTTTGATCTGTGTCTGTAACTTAACACCAGCAATAATGATACTTATTTTATATTATACTTCTAGTGGAGGAGATCCAAAGATACACACACACACACACACACACACACACACACACACACACACACACACACACACACACACACACACACACACACACACACACACACACACACACACACACACACACACACACACACACACACACACACACACACACACACACACACACACACACACACACACACACACACACAAAGAGAGGGTACACAGACAGGCATGCACACTCACACATATACACACACACCCTCCAGTCTCCCTGTGTGTGTCGTGTCCCAGTCTCTGTCTGCATGGTTAGGGCTGAGATTGCCAATAAATAGTGGCCAGTGGCCTTCAGTGTCGCTACGGGGACAGATTTGTGTCCTGTCATATGATTGGCCCAGCCAGGAGGAAGAGAACAAACTGTCTCATTAATCAGGGAACACTCCTGTTCCTCATCGCAGGGGGATGACAGGAGGGCTGCACTGTGTGTGTGTGTGTGTGTGTGTGTGTGTGTGTGTGTGTGTGTGTGTGTGTGTGTGTGTGTGTGTGTGTGTGTGTGTGTGTGTGTGTGTGTGTGTGTGTGCAGCATGATAGTGTGTGTGTGTGTGTGTGGTGTGTTATGTCAGTAGATAGAGCTGTGAGTGTTGAGGAGCTCTCAGATGGCAGGTGAGAGGATGGGAAAGGCCACATCAACAGCCAGCAGAGATGACTCACACACACAATCTCAGGCCTCTGTAGAGCGGTACCAGAACTCACACTCAGCTGTCATCTGATCTTCTTTATCTGTTACTGTAATACACTTATACAACATAACTCCTAGAAGAACCACATCACATATAGGCCCATATTCATGAATTGTCTTAAGGAGTGCTTTGCCCCTTTATATAAGGAATGAGATTATATGGATCCTAGAGCAGCAGTCCTACTCCGGACACTCTTTATTACTGATAAAGGAGTTTTTAGGAGTTTTGTGGTTAATCGTTCCATCTGTGATTCCTATAGCAAAGTGGAATGCACTCTACTGCGACTTGACAATGCACAGCCCTCATGATGTTGGCTCTCTCTCTGTCCATCCTTCTCTCTCCCTCGTACCCCCTCGCTTCCATTCACAGAGCAAGTAACAGGGCTTGATTTTCCCTTTCCTTTGTGACACGGTGTGTGTGTGTAGGATTGCATAGAGTACCGGACAGAGAGGTGATATTGTGTGATCACGGCTTGCTCAGGTTTCCGGGCATTACCATGCAGTGAGATACGGACGCTGATAACGTTCCTTTTGATAACGGACATACTTCCTGAGATCACACACACACACACACATGCCTGGACGCTGGACACAGCTTCCGTTAGAAAACGCACACACACACACACACACACACACACACACACACACACACACACACACACACACACACACACACACACACACACACACACACACACACACACACACACACACACACGCACACACGCCTGACGCTGGACACAGCTTCCGTTAGAAAATGCTCACACACACACACACACACACACACACACACACACACACACACACACACACACACACACACACACACACACACACATCAAATCAAATCAAATCAAATGGGCAGAGTACAGGCATGTGTGTGTTTGTGGGATCTCAGGAAGTGTGTCCGTTATCAAAAGGAGCATTATCTGCACCCGTGTCTGACTGCATGGTGATGCGCAGAAACCTGAGCCAACCGTAATCACACAATATCACCTCTGTCCAGTTGCCTAATTTTCTAGTCTAAGCTACGTAGAATATTGGCCTGTTGGAAACTACAACTCCCTAGTACATCACACAGTTCCAGTCTTGATCTGATGTATCTCTACA
>NC_068424.1:46771464-46828964 GCF_023373465.1 Oncorhynchus keta | reverse complement strand
AGTAGACTAATCAATGGGTTGGTGATAATTATTAGTTCTTGGAAATCAGCTCTATCAGTACAGTAAGCGAGTGGCCCATATACTAATCATTCTACCTTGCAACAATAGACCATGAAGGAAAAAGAAATGAGACTCTCAGTTTGACGAGACGAGCACGAGACGGATAACACCGCCCTCTCACTCTCTCTTTACTGTTTGTCTGCATTTCCGTATCTCATTTTTACTCTGTCCCTCTCTATCTCTGTCCTCTAAGAAGGAGACTCATCCGATTACAATGGAGAAACAGAGAGAAAAAGAGGTCCTAAGTCCTACCGTACCAAGGCTGTACCATTGCAGATCCAGCCCCTTGTGGCTGTATCACTGAGTAAGTAGTGTGTTGCGTGCTGGGCTAGTGGTGTGGCAGCTTGCTAAAACAGGCCACAGTTTGGTTTTCTACTGTCGTCCAAACACTTCACGCCTGGCCAGAGAGGGGGGTTGTTTGTGTGTGTGTGTGCACGTGTGCGTGTGTTCGTGGTCGATTACTTATGCATGTCATTCTGTGTTGGTGCAGATGTCCACTCTCACCCTATCACTCTGTCTCTGTCCTCTCTCTTTTTCTTTCTATCTCTTCATCTGTATTTTCTTCCTCCCTCTTTCTCTTTCGCACCAGAGGATTATAATATGACACACCCTGGCTATGATCACATTGTGTTCAGTGATTACTGAAAATGAGGAACAATCTAAGTTATTGAATGTAAGTTCTGTAATGCAATGTATCTTATTTGATGAAATATGATTTGTGGAATATATATATATATATATCTACATATACTGTATTACTTAACTAACTGACACTTAGTGCACACGTTTCACATGCACGCACACTCACTCACACTGCTATTAACAGTACAATCAGCAGTGCACCTCATATTAATGAGGTGGATTCAAGCCATTAATATTTAAGAGAGTGTCAGTGGGGCTGTCAACATGAGAGCCAGCTCTGAGACAACACTAGTGTTTCTGTTTGTGTGTGTGTGTGTGTGTTTTATTTCTTTCTATTTTTGGACTTTTTCTTTCCTCCCTCTTCATTTTCTCTATACATCTCTCCATCTCTCCTATGTTTTGTGACATAACACCCTTATCTGCATCTCTGTCTTGTTTTCATATATTTTCTTCCCTTTCCTTCACCTCCCATTTTCTTATTTTGTGTGTGTGTGTGTGTGTGTGCGTGCGTGCGTGCGTGTGTGTGCGTGTGTCTATCCATACAGGAGAAGAAAACCTCTCCGGCGAAAGCGAAGGTGGAGGGGTATGTTTTAATGATTGATAGCTCATGGTGTGATTGTGGCAACATACAAAAACTGAAGACCTTTTTCTCTCCTGATCTGGAACATCTCACCATCAAATGCCAACCCCATTACCTCCAAAGAGAATTAACATTAATAATTGTCATGGCCTTTTATATCCCCCTCAAGCCGACACCACGGTGGCACTCAAGGAACGATATGGCAAATTGAGCAACCTGGAAACCGCACATCCTGAGGCCGCATTTGTTGTTGCTGGGGCCTTTAATAAAGGAAATCTGATCAAATTTCACAAACACGAAAGAGATGATCGTGGACTACAGGAGACAGAAGAGGGAGCACGTCCCAGTCCACATTGACGAGCCGCAGCGGAAATGGTCAAAAGCTTTAAGTTCCTTGACATGCACATCACTGAGGACCTGAAATGGTCCCAAATGGTGAAGAAAGAGCAATAACAACTTTACAATCTCAGCTGGCTGAAGAAATGTGTCATTGCCATTAAGAGCTTCTTGAATTTCAGATGCACCATTGAGAGCATTCTGTTGGGCTGCATCACCGCCTGGTACGGCAACTGCACCGCCCTTAATACATCCCCTTGTCTACATACAGTATCATTCTTACTATATGTTTTGGTGTATATACGCATAGACTGCATTTGGGTTGTTAATTGGATTTGTTCTGACATTCTTGATTTCTAGTTTTGGATGATCTATTGTTTGTGTACTTGTTTGACAATTTACTGCACTGTTAGGAGCCAGTAACACAAGCATTTCGCTCCATTCTTATAACATCTACTGAGCTGTTTACGCGACCAATAAACGTTGATTTTATTTGCGCGCGTGTGTGTGTGTGTGTACAGTAGTAGTAGTGGGACAGAGGGACTGAGAGGCAATTTCCACAGGCAGTGTAGTGAGACCTACTCCATTGCAATAGGAGAGAGAGAGAGAGAGAGAGACGCAGAGTTCCTCCTCTCTGTTTACAGTTCCTCTCCTCCCTGGCTCTATCGTTACAGCTCTGTGGAGGATGGAGAGATTGGAATAGGAAACAGGAAAGATATCTCATTACATCACAGTGGACAGGATGTGCATGGAAGCTTCCGGTTGTGTGTGTGTGTGTGTGTGTGTGTGTGTGTGTGTGTGTGTGTGTGTGTGTGTGTGTGTGTGTGTGTGTGTGTGTGTGTGTGTGTGTGTGTGTGTGTGTGTGTGTGTGTGTGTGTGTGTGTGTGTGTGTGTGTGTGTGTGTGTGTGTGCTTTAACAGCATACTAACATTGACTGTGTGAACTTTTCTAATGAACTCTGCAGGGGATTGCCAACTCTTGGTCCATGTATTCTCCCCCACAGTGGCTGAACTACACTAACTACACACACAGTGGTGTGTGCGTGCATTCCTGTGCGTATTCGGGATGGGGTGTGTGGGGTGGGAGGTTGAGGAGGAACTGAGGACCCTCCCCTCATAACTGGAAGCTCATAATGATTTACTGTAAATATCAATGTTCTCATTAAAATCTGCATCATGGTCTGACCCGACCTTTGACTTCTCACATTTGGGATTGATGTAGTTCTCTATCTTGCCATCTCCCTCTCTCTCTCCCTCCATCCCTCCTTCTACCTCCCTCCCTCTCTCTCTTGTCTTCGCTCTCTCCCTCCTTCCCTCTCTTCCTCTCCCCCTCATCCTCTCGATCTCTCGCTCTCCCTCCCTCACTCTCTGAATGAGGATTAGGTGTGCGGTGGACCAAGGAGAATGAAACCGTGTTTAGTGTCAGAGCCAAATTGGAAAAGGTGGGGAATATTTCCCTTTAATAAGTATTTTATTGAATTTGGCCTAGGAAAAGCCCCAATTTCCCACTTTTTCCCATCCTCTCTTCTCCTCCTCTCTCTTCCCCTCAATCTCCTCCCCTGCTCTCTCCTCCTCCGAATCCAATACACAGTTTGTCTACGGTTACCACGCGTTCCCAACAGCTGCCGATACTGCCAATTGTTTTTATGTGTTCATTTCACGGCATTAAGGAGTTGATTGTTTTGATTTACATACAGTTAATGAATTATTAACTTTGTATGTTTACTGTGGAATTGTATACTGCGTGTTGTATGAATGATTACATGTCTAGAGTTAACATTGCCAGAAAGTGTGAACCTCTTGATGCTTTGGAAACGAACGTCATTGCTTTGTGTGAGTCCAGTCTTCAGGTGCTGTCTTCGGCAGTAGAGTATGTTCAGTGAACATCTGGCCTGTTGATGTTATTACAGTGGTGTGGTTCACGAGGACGGAGAGACAGGGGAAGAGCTATTAGCTGTGCTGTGCCCTGCTCCCTGCTGGAGTATACTGTTGCATACTATTACCCTGGAACGGAAGACGGCTCATTGATTAACCATGCCGCTCCCCAATGGAACCTGGAACCATCAACGTTCCCAACGGAATCCCCAGCTCGGCTCTCTCTCTTTCAGGGAAGAGGGTCAGCATGTCGGGCGAGCCAGGGAAAGATTACACGGGAGAAGTAACAATAATAATGAGGATACATGGGACTCATATATCACTTTTCAAGGACCCAAAGTCACTGATGGAAATGAGAAAGGAAAACAACAAAACCGTAGTCAAAAGGAAACATCAGACGAAACAAAACGTGAATAAAGAGAGGCGTGGGCTCAGAGGCGGGAAAGTGTGTGATGTATCAGTGGATGGGGAGGGTTGGGGTTTGGAATGAATAGGTTGGAGAGGTTGTCGTCTCATAGGAGGGAGAAGAAAGGCAGCTATGTACTGTAAACCAACCGCCCACGCATGCACGTTAGCAGGCGTGCACACACGGCCATTCTTTTTTTGTTGTTGTTGTCTTAATTAACCAAATATCATTAAGTAACTGGTTCCACAGACTTTTTTTTTTTTCTCGTTTACTCAACATATTTCGGTTGAATGAACATTTTTAGTTGTCCCAAACATAGCTCCAACTTGAGAAGATGTAGGCAAGAAATTCAGTCAACTTAAATTGTCTCTTAATAAGTTCATTCAACAAATGTTTTCTATTTGGGCATCTTGCCTAAAAAAAAACGGCTGTGGAACTGTACTGAACCAAAATATGAATGCAACATGCAACAGTTTCAATGATTTTACTGAGTTACAAATCATACAAAGACATCTGTCAATTAAAATGTAAAGGATGCAACCTTTCCAACAAGTAAAATTGTCAAATATCTGCCCTGCTAGAGCTTCCCTGGTCAATTTATTGTAAAGTGTAAATGTCTAGAAGCAACAACGCCTCAGCCGCAAAGTGGTACGCCACACAAGCTCACAGAATGGGACCGCCGGGTGCTGAAGTGCATAGCACGTACAAATTGTCTGTCCTCAGTTGCAACACTCACTACGAGTTCCAAACTGCCTCTGGAGGCAACGTCAGCACAATAACGGTTCGTTGGGAGCTTCATGAAATAGGTCTCCATGGCCAAGCACCTGCACACAAACCTAAGATCACCATGGTCAATGCCAAGCGTCGGCTGGAGTGGTGTAAAGCTCGCCGCCATTGGGCTCTGGAGCAGTGGAGCAGTCCGCCAGATGAATTTGGGTTTGGCGGAGGCCAGGGAAATGTTACCTGTCCGAATGCATAGTGCCAACTGTAAAGTTTGGTGGAGAAGGAATAATGGTCTGGGGCTATTTTTCATGGTTCATGGCTAGGCCCCTTAGTTCCAGTGAAGGGAAATCTTAATGCTACAAAACAAAATGCCATTCTAGATTCATCTGTGCATCCAACTTTGTGGCAAAAGTTTGAGGAAGGCCCTTCCCTTTTTCAGCATGACAATGCCCCCGTGCACAAAGCGAGGTCCATACAGAAAGGGTTTGTCGAGATCAGTGTGGAATAACTTGACTGGCCTGCACAGAGCCCTGACCTCAACCCCATCCAACACCTTTGGTTTGAATTGCAGTGTAGCCTAGTGGTTAGAGCATTGGACTAGTAACCAAAAGGTTGCAAGTTCAAATCCCCGAGCTGACAAGGTACAAATCTGTCGTTCTGCCCCTGAACAGGCAGTTAACCCACTGTTCCTAGGCCTTCAATGAAAATAAGAATTTGTTCTTAACTGACTTGCCTAGTTAAATAAAGGTAAAAAAATAAATAAATAAAAAATTGGAACGCTGACTGCGAGCCAGGTCTAATCGCCCAACATCAGTGCCCGACCTCACTAATCTTCTTGTTGGGGAATGGTGGCAAGTCCCCACAGCAATGTTCCAACATCTAGTGGAAAACCCTTCCCAGAAGAGTGAAGGCTGTTATAGCAGAAAAGGGGGGACATACTCCATATTAATGCCCATGATTTTGGAATAAGATCATGTAGTGTAAGCATCATGTAGTGTATGCGTCTGTTCATCACAGATACCCAACAAAACAAAAAAAGTACCACCATTTGCTTCATGTAGCACGGCACATCTCCTTTGCATAGATTTGATCAGGCTGTGGATTGTGGGCTGTGGAATGTCCCACTCCTCTTTAATGGCTGTGTGAAGTTGCTGGATATTAGCGGGAACTGGAACACGCTGTCGTACACGTTGATCCAGAGCATCCCAAACATGATCAATGGGTGACATGTCTGGTGTGCGTGCAGGCCATGGAAGAACTGGGACATTTTCAGCTTCCAGGAATTGTGTACAAATCCTTTCGACATGGGGCTGTGCATTATCATGTTGAAACATGAGGTGATGGCAGTGGAGTAATGGAATGACAATGAGCCTCAAGATCTCTTCACGGAATCTGTGTGCTTTCAAATTACCATCGATAAAATACAATTGTGTTTGTTGTCCGTAGCTTATGCCTGCCCAAACCATAACCCCATAACCCCCCCATAACCCCACAGCCACTATGGGGCACTGTTAACAACAGTGACATCAGGAAATCGCTCGCCCACACAACGCCATACACGAGGTCTGTGGTTGTGAGGCAAGTTGGACGTACTACCAAATTCTCTAAACAACATTGGAGGTGGCTTATGGTAAAGAAATTAACATTCAATTATCTGGCAAACAGCTATGGTGGCCATTCCTGCAGTCAGCATGCCAGTTGCACACTACCTCAAAACTTGAGACATCTGTGGCATTGTGTTGTGGGACAAAACTGCACATTTCAGAGTGGCCTTGTATTGTCCCTAGCACAAGGTGCACCTGTGTAATGATCATTCCGTTTAATCAGCTTTTCTTGATATGCCACACCTGTCAAGTGGATGGATTATCGTTGCAAAGGAGAAATGCTCATTAACAGGGATGTAAACAAATTTGTGCACAACATTTGAGAAATATATAAGCTTTTTGTGCATATTTAACATTCCTGTGATCTTTTTTTTGAGCTCATAAAACATGGGATCAACATTTTAGATGTTGCGTTTATATTTTGGTTTAATGAAACAGAGCTTTAAACGTACAATGTTTTCAACGTACATATTTGACCCACGTTGACATACGTTGTGTGCATGTTCATTTATACAGTAATTCATATTCAACATATTCAATATTCAACATATTCAACCTGGGATTTCAATTCTCAACCTCTTGGTTCACAGCATTCCAATCTTTTTGCTACTCCACCATGTCTGTCAGTAACTGATTTCACCTGTGTTGCTACACTTTGTACTTAAAAAAAAAAAGATCTCAGCTATGTTAAAAGTACACTCAAGAAAAAAACATTTTATTAATCATAGTTAATTGAGTAACATTAAAACAGAATAATATGCTCCACCAACATTAGACAACAATATAGAAACTTCAATAAGAAAATCTTATCAATGAGGAGAGAATATAGTGAGATTAAACGATAATTGACACAGACATGGTGGCGTAGAAGGATATATCAGAATGCCGTGAACCAGGAAGTTGTGTGTTAAAATCCAAGGACAGGTTCAAGGACAGGTTCAAGGACAGGTTCAAGGACAGGTTCAAGGACATTTACTGTATAAATAAACATGTGTCAAAAATGTAAGTTGAAAAAAATGTTACGTTGAAAGCACATTCTTTTTTTAGTTAATATGCCTAAATAATAATTCAGAGTTTAATGAACATATGAGACATGTTGAGAAAACACATCATTTTAAATTGACAGAAGTTTTGCCCATCTCAAGTTTGGGCCAACATTTTTTGTTGTTGTTCAGGTAACACATGGAGGGAAAAGTTGTGTGAACAGAAGAAAAGCTGTGGAAACAGTTACTTAATAATAATTAGTTGAAACAACCGACATGTGCGGTTGTTGTTTTTTACAGTACACACACACACACACACACACAAGAATACACACACACACACACACACACACACACACACACACACACACACACACACACACACACACACACACACACACACACACACACACACAGAATACACACACACACACACACACAAGAATACACACACACACACACACACAAGAATACACACACACACACACACACACACACACACACACACACACACACACACACACACACACACACACACACACACACAAGAATACACACACACACACACACACACACACACACACACACACACACACACACACACACACACACACACACACCGGAGAGGAGAAGAGAGATGGTTCATTATGGGTTTTGATTACAGATACATTAGTTTGACTCTGGCACTGTTCCCTGTTCAGGGCGATATAATTGAGAATGATGAATAATGTATTGCATTGTTTTTAATTGATAATTGCTATGAAGGACTCAGTTATGAAACACTGCCAATTGGCCACACAGATATCACTTTATTAATTCTGCTTTGGCTGCCTCGAAAACTTGATGATTAAAACAACAGGTTGTTGTACTTGGAGTGATAATGATCTTTGCGGTGAAATAATGCCAATAACAAAAGCCCAAACACTTTAATTTTATTCCAACTGTTATAATCCAATTCTAATGAGTATTCTTCAGCAGATTCATCATAATTGTTTTGGAAAACAAACATTCATCTTGATTAAAATACAATCTCCATTAAACTACTGTAATGTGTCCGTTGGGTAGCTGGGTTAGACTAGGATCATGAGTGTATCATGGCTTATGGGCTTTCATAAATCATAAGTAGAAAAGCCTATTCTCCATCCCTATGGCAATACAGTGTGTGTCTCTCTCACTGTATGGGAGGGCTGGAGAGAGAGGAGAGACCATTTGCATACATATTGTATCACACCTCTGGATGGGATCCTCTCTTTCTCTCTCTCTCTCTCTCTGTCGCTCTCTATCATTCTTCATATCTCTCCCCCCATGAAGCTTCTGAAGAAACGAGTAATGAAGTGAGGAAATGAAGAGAGAAGGAGAGGAGGAGAGGAGGAGAGAATAGAAGAGAGGAGAGTTCTGTGTTCTCTGTGACGTTGAGACATTTCTCTGGTCTGGCTGTACATTGAGTTTGTACGTTTCAGACTTGTTCATTGGTGAAGTAACAATTCTCACTCTGTGTGTGTATATGTGTGTGTGCGTTGTGTTGTTGACTAGTGTCCATCTGATGTTTGTGTTTGCAGTGAATTGTTGTGAACGTCCGTTGTTGCTGAATGTGGACATTTCAGACTTGTCGATTGATTATGCAATGATTCTCACTGTGTGTGTGTGTGTGTGTGTGTGTGTGTGTGTGTGTGTGTGTGTGTGTGTGTGTGTGTGTGTGTGTGTGTGTGTGTGTGTGTGTGTGTGTGTGTGTGTGTGTGTGTGTGTGTGTGTGTGTGTACGTATGTTTGTTAACTTGGTGGAAGTGTGTACGTGCATGTACGCGAGTGCGTGAGTCTGTGCATTGGATGCCTGCGTTGGGGTGTCCGTGTGTGTGTCATGACACCATACTGATCAACACTCAACCATCTCTGACCTCTCATTGTGTCTCCGTATCAGCAATCTTTAGTCAAATTGGAGCAGTAACAATAGACAGGAGAGCAAAGATGACAGCTCTGCTATGGAGAGATAAAGTGAAGAGCCTGTCTGTATTCTGTCACCTGTCAGTCTGTGGAATGTGATAGATCAGTTGCCAGTGAAATGGAAGGACATGCAGAATCCATACAGAATGAAGACTGGTCGTCTCTCTCTCACTCTCTCTATCTCTCTTTCTCTCTCTCTTTCTGTGTCTCTCGCTCTCCCTCTCTTTCTGTGTCTCTCTCTCTCTCTCTCAATTCAATGGGCTTCATTGCCATGGGAAACATGTTTCTATCTCTGTGTCTCTGTGTCTGTGTGTCTTTCTCTCCCTCCCTCTCCTGTCTGTCTCTGGTGGTGACACAGTGATCAGGCTGACATATGTGTGGCTGGCTGTCATAATACGTCAGCCCCGGTCCCAGCTCCCAGGCGGTCCCTCCTTAACACCAGTCTGTCAGGAAAATACAGGGCCCCCAGCCATGTGTGTTGTGTGTGCGTGTTTGTTTGCGTGTGCAAGTGTGTCTGACGACTTGTGACCTGCAGGTCAAGAAGGGTGAGGGCAGGTGTCTCTAGGGGTGAGGAGGGGTGCGGCTAGGTGCCAGATGCTGTCCAGACAAAAATAGTTTTGAATACACAGACGCACACACTCACACTTACCTCTCCTCCCTATTCACCCTGCCTGTGTAGCAGAAACTGTACTGCCCCCTTTCAGTGACGGGAACACGTACACACGCATGGTGGAGCCGTGGGCGAAGAATTTGATGGTGAACTGTGAGAGATGGATCCGTCTGGCTGTGGACAGTGGTGGGATTATTCTCCCATCTCTAGTGTGGGGGCGAGCAGCAGACATCCTAGGTATAAAATGTGTGCGTGTGCGTGTGTGTGTGTGTGTGTGTGTGTGTGTGTGTGTGTGTGTGTGTGTGTGTGTGTGTGTGTGTGTGTGTGTGTGTGTGTGTGTGTGTGTGTGTGTGTGTGTGTGTGTGTGTGTGTGTGTACGTATGTTTGTTAACTTGGTGGAACTAAATAGCCCTGGCTTTACTGTATAAGATGCTAAGGCAGTGTGGTTGGGGAACTCTTGGATTTCTCTGTATATTGTGTCTCCTTATAATAGACAATGATAGTCTTGATGGTTAATGTAGCGCTCAACAGGGAAGATTATGGCATTATTGTGCTGCGTGTAAGTAGTCCTCTCTCTTCAACTTATCCTCTAGGTCGGTCTATTACCCACTCATATTCAGTTTATTTTCCGTAGAGAGAGTTAGCTAAACAAATCAGGCTAAATTGCATTATTGCAGTGATTGGATCATATTATCGTCAGCCTTAGCACAGTAACACACACACACACACACACACACACACACACACACACACACACACACACACACACACACACACACACACACACACACACACACACACACACACACACACACACACACACACACACACGTGAGACATGGCAATGTAGCAGGGCTCTGAAGCACAGAATGCAACAAGCTCTCACAGTCTCTCTGCAGAATCCGACGTTTGTCCGTAAACGTAACATTTCAAAGGTTAAGTTTAGGCTTTCATTCCGAATGGTTAAGTTAAGGGTTAAGGTTTGGGATAGGGTTAAAACAAACAAATACAAAACTAGTTCCTAGTACTGGGATTGAACACCCGAGCCATCCACCATCCCTGTGTACAACGCCCTAGAAAATCCCAATCCTTCTTGATGGTAATAGCGCTCACCATTGCCCCTAGTTGTCGGTTTTGAAGTAATCTCCCAACATCCTGCTTACATGGACAGATGTCGAATTTCGCAGTGGATCTTAAGCCACATGGCTGCAGAATCCTCCCTATCCCACAGACAGGGCCTGAACTAGATCCAGACAGTTACAGAATGATGTGGCCATACAGGCCTCTATGTCTCCCGGCTCTCTATCTGACTGGTACCTCTCTCATCTTGGGAGAAAGCTCACTAAGGTCAGATGAACACATGTTAATGATGCACAGTGTCGCAAAACTAATGGAACTCATTGTTTGTGTTGTATTTTACAGTAAAAGGTGTGATGGACTAAAGTCACTAAATCATGAACTGGTCCCCTAAATCCACCCAATCAAATGAACAATACCAGCCAAGACCTGGAGATGACTGATCTGTTTGACCATGGGGACACATTCAAATAAATTAGTTGTGGAATATTGAAATGAATCATTAAGAAAACACTTTTGTTTCTAAACAGTTATTGGTTAAAAGCAAGTTTTAATTCATGTATTTTAATCATTTACATTGCGGGTTGTGCTTTGGGAATTGCAATCTGTCAAATTTGATTGCTGATTAACTGACTAAACAATGAAACCTATAAAATAAGGTGAATCAGAGTTCAATATGTGTATCATCAGAGCCTCTTCGTCTTGTACTGCGTTCTGTTCCTTGCCTTTACTTTTAATGAGTGCTCGCTCGGTGGAGGTGCGACTGACATTTTTTGCGACCTCACAATGCGTTGCTACATGTCCAGATGCTAGCGGCCGGTTTAACGATCCGCGCCACTCATCACCTTGACGACCTATAAACCTGTCACCAAGGAGCCAAAGTGTCCATGCTTTGAGCTATGTGGCCAAGGTGTGCATTTGTAAGCAAAGTAGTCTTGTGTGTGTGTGTGTGTGTGTGTGTGTGTGTGTGTGTGTGTGTGTGTGTGTGTGTGTGTGTGTGTGTGTGTGTGTGTGTGTGTGTGTGTGTGTGTGTGTGGGTGGGGGGGGTGACTGGGGGAGGGAGGGATATGATAGGTGTGTGTCTGTGTGTGTGTTGTTTGTTGAGTCAGTGAGCTGGATTACATAAATCACTAGGTATGAGCAACAAGATCTCACGGTTTAACCAATTTGACGTCAGATTCTGACATTTTTCCATGTTTCTCCAAACCTTAAATGCCTAAGTAGCTCCAAGTAGCTCCACACACACACACACACACACACACACTTGCAAGAGAGAAGCAACGGAAAGAATATGTGTCTAAGGTCATTGCCACCTGAACATTTTCCTCAGCTCTTCAGAGTACAAAGAAACCTTCCACACTATGTCCTGCCACACGGTCTGCTTTAGCAATGACATCTCAATATTAGGACAGCTTTGACCTGAATAATCACCATTAGTCTCCTCCTCTATACACTCTTAGAAAAAAGGTTTCCAAAAGGGTTCTCTGGCCATCCCCATAGGAGAACCCTTAATGGTTCCAGGTAGAACCCTCTGGACAGGGTTCTACATGAAACCAAAAATGGTTCTCCTATCAGAGAGTTTTCTCTCTCTCTCTCTCTCTCTCTCTCTCTCTCTCTCTCTCTCTCTCTCTCTCTCTCCCCCTCCCCCTCCCCCCTCCAGGCACTCAGACATCCTTGACATTTGCAAAGGTTGAAAGACGGAGTACCTTTGTCTCCTAATAAGGGCCGGCTCTCCTCCACCTGATTGAGAAGTCCTAGCGGGAAGAGAGGGGAGAGACCAGAGGGAGGCAGTGGGGTGTCTTTTTTAGGGGGAGAGGGTGAAATAATATGTTTATGTCTCACTGGTAAAAGGGAGTGGGAGGCAGGGGGATGTTTTGGTAGAGGGGGGTAGGTAAAAGGGTAATATTTTATTTATTTTACTGTGGTCCCGTGTGGCTAATTTGGTAGAGCAGGGTGCTTGCAATGCCAGGGTTGTGAGTTTAATTCCCACGGGGGCCCAGTATGAAAAAATACAAAAATATATACACTCACTACAGTAATATGCTCTGGATAAGAGTGTTTGCTAAATGACAACTTTTTTAAAAATGTAAATGGCCCAACTTGTGTCACTGTACTCATGGAATGTAAATATATTCTGACTGCACTGCATCTGATTCAGGAGAGATGGAGAGGAGAGGGAGGAGAAGAGGGAAAACAGGATTAGGGAAGAAAAGGAGAAAGACAAGACGGACATTGTATCAGTCTTTTATGTCTTGCAGAGAAAGTGGTGTAGGTGACAATAACAACAACTTTTTTAAATAGGCAGAATTATTTTGTTAGCATTGTCAAGACGAGCCAAACACAGTGAAACACATAGACTGATTACAGAACTATAGGTGAGAAGAGTAGATGTTGTTTATTTCTGTGTACCTGGTGGCAGTCTCTGGAGGGAGACACTGATGCCTCTCCACAAGACTGTGACACTCGCTATAAATATAGTGAAGAAGACTGAAGCAGAACTGTGACACTCAAGGTCTTTCTGGTTTCTCTTCGTCACTTTCTCTCTCTCTCTCTCTCGCTCTCTCTCTCGCTCTCTCTCTCTCGCTCTCTCTCTCCTGCTCTCTCTCTGTCTTATAGAGATAAATCATGACTTCACATCTCTTTCTCTCTCTCTCTTTCTCTCTTTCTTTTTCTCTTAGGACACCTGCTCAAAAGCTATTCAAGTTAAGGAAGTAGGCAGCTGAGTTTACTCAAGGCCCAGGAATGACAGATGTAGTTGTTTGTAATAGACCTGTGGGCTTCGGGGAAGAAAATGAAGTCGACATTAGAGGGCAAGAGTTAACAAGGGATGTTTTCGTTGTTATTTCCTTAACCCGATTTTTTCTTTATTGAAACTCAACTTAATTCCCGCCCTAATTTGCAGTCATAGCACATGTTCTCCAAAGGAATGCCATCCTCGTAAAAAAGACTAAAGAGTTCAAACGCTGCTTTCCGTCAATTGTGTTACGTAATCAGAAGTAAAAAATATCTGAACTAAACCTGTCTTTAAAAGCAGATGCTGTGGTTATGACATCATGCTCGTAATTTTAAAAAAAAGTTAGTTTAGACAAAGGACAGGGGCCTTAATTTGAGCTAATTCCGTTAACGATGGTAAGAAATTGTCAACACGTGTGCTCACAGACACATGATAGGGTAGACAATGGCACCTGCTGGAAAAATACATTTACACCCATGGGTGTTTAAGAAAAAATATCACATTTAATTATAATTTTTTCCCCTGCAGTTTTTCCCTACACTTCCACTTTAGTTAGAGATAGGAAGCTGACATTCTCACCATGTTCTGTCACTCATGTGTAGCTGCAACTGAATCCTATTCCTCAGACTCCGCAGACAATATTAGCCATGCGGCGCGTTGTTTTACCCATGAGCCGGTTGCCTAGGTAACATTGCATAAGAGGAGCAGGAAGGAAAGGATGCCCCTTGCTAATTGACAGACGGGAGACGAGGTGGCAGATCTACCCAGCAGCCCCGTTGCTCTCTTGCGCTCGCTCTCTCTCTCTCCCGCCATCTCTCTATCTCTCTCTCATTCTCTCTCTCTCTCTCTTGTTCTCTCTCTCCTTCTATCTCTATCACTTCCCCTTGCTAAATGAGAGATGGGAGAATAGGTGGCAGATCTACACAGCAGCCCCCTAGCTCTCTCTCTCTCTCTCTCTCTCTCTCTCTCTCTCTCTCTCTCTCTCTCTCTCTCTCTCTCTCTCTCTCTCTCTCTCTCTCTCTCTCTCTCTCTCTCTCTCTCTCTCTCTCTCTCACATCTCTGTAGTTTCTCTTACCAACACTTTATACGCCAACACACTGATCGTATGTGTTAAACTAGTGTGGATCCAACAGTTCAACATAGTGTGTGTTAAAAAAACAATATGGCCCCTAATGCATCTCTCCATATGTGTTAGCTTAGTGTCTCTTCATCCTAATATCACTCTCCTTTGTATCAAGTTTTCTTTCCTTATTATATGAGTAAAAAAATACACTGTATATACAAAATAATGGGGACACCCCTTAAAATGAGTTGATTCCTGGGCACTCCCGAGTGGCGCAGTGATTAAGGGCACTGTACTGCAGCGCCAGCTGTGCCACCAGAGACTCTGGGTTCGTGCCCAGAGGTCCGTGGGGCGACGCACAATTGGCCTAGCGTCGTCCGGGTTAGGGAGGGTTTGGCCGGTAGGGAAATCCTTGTTTCACCACGCACCAGCGACTCCTGTGGCAGGCCGGGCGCAGTGCGCGCTAACCAAGGTTGCACGGTGTTTCCTCCGACACATTGGTGCGGCTGGCTTCCGGGTTGGATGGCACTGTGTGGCTTGGTTGGGTTGTGTGACTTTCAACCTTCGTCTCTCCCGAGCCTGTATGGGAGTTGTAGCGATAAGACAAGATAGTAGCTACTAAAAACAATTGGATACCACGAAATTGGGGAGAAAAAGGGGTAAACCCCCCCCCCAAAATAAAAAAAACATTTGTTGATTCTGCTATTTCAGCCAATCCTGTTGCTGACAGGTGTATAAAATGTAGCACACACCCATGAAATCTCCATAGACAAACATTGGCAGTGTAGAATGAGCTCAGTGACATTCAACGTGGCACCGTCATAGGATGCCACCTTTCCAACAAGTCAGTTTGTCACATTTCTGCCCTGCTTAGAGCTGCCACGGGCAAGTTGAAGTGCTGTTATAGTGAATTGGAAACGTCTAGGAGCAACAACGGAGTGGTAGGCCACACAAGCTCACAGAACAGGGCCACAAAGTGCTGAAGAGCGTAGCGAGTAAAGTAATTTGTCCTTGGTTGTAACCCTCTATATTGAGTTCCAAACTGCCTCTGAAAGCAACGTCAGCACAAGAGCTGTTCGTCGGGAGCTTTATGAAATGGGTTTTGTATGGCCGAGTACTCGCGCACAAACCTAAGATCACCATGCGCAATGTCAAGCGTCAGCTGGAGTGGTGTAAAGCTCACCGCCATTGGACTCTGGAGCAGTGGAAATTATTTTTCTGGAGTGATGAAGGCCAGGAGAATGCTACCTGCCCCAACGCATAGTGCCAACTGTAAAGTTTGGTGAAGGAGGAATAAAGGGGCCTGTTTTTCATGGTTCGGTCTAGGCCCTTTAGGTCTAGTGAAGGGATATCTTAATGCTACAGCATACAATGACATTCTAGACGATTCTGTACTTCGAACTTTGTGACAATAGTTGGTTTGTTGAGATTGGCTTGGAAGAGCTTGACTGGCCTGCATAGGACCCTGACCTAAACCTCATCGAACACCTTTGAGATGAATTGGAACGCCTACTGCGAGCCAAGTCTAATCGCCCAACATCAGTGCCCGACCTCACTAATGCTCTTGTGGCTGAATGGAAGCAAATTCCCAGATCCAGTGAAAAGCATTCCCAGAAGAGTGGTTGTTGTTATAGCAGCAAAGGGGGGGGACCAACTGCATATTAATGCCCATGATTTTGGATGAGATGTTTGACGAGCAGGTGTCCACACACTTTTGGTGTAGCTTAGTTATACCTGTCCAATTGAGATGCTACCAATATAATTGAATAAGCACCACCAGTGGACTAAGCACCACCTAAATGGGGATCAAAGTCTCACCTCTATTTGGCCTAGCGTTCTGGGTCTACTAAAGATATAAACGGTGATTGAGTGTCTTGAGGAATATGTCTGTACTCTAAGTATTGTCATGTTAAATGTGCGGTGTAGTGTACTATACTTGAGTTTCCCACGCTTTCCCACAGTGACCACGCAACTGCTCCCCACAGTGAAGCATCTCTCTCTGTGAGACCACGTCCCTCAGCCTGTTTGCGCTGCCTGGCAACTGCAGGCTAAGGCCACGCACATGCTCTAACACACACACAAACACACACACTCCTCAGCTTAGAGTGGCTCCGTGCAGAGCCTGACAGGACATGGCTTGTAGACTCCAGATTGCCGTGGTGTTCCCAGTCTACCCAACAAGCGGAGAATGTTCCATGGAGGCCACATTGTTTCTGTTTGTGTCGAGAGGTGGGATGAGGAGAGCCAGCCTTGGCTTTGGAGACGGCATCATTTATCCTCTCCTGAATCACAACACACCAGTCCAGCTACAGTATCTCAGCCCGATACACACAGCTACTTGTGTGTGTGTGTGTTTGTGTATAGCTTCAATTACACGTAGACTTACCTAGGAGTGCCAAGAGTGTTTAGACCCAATGTGAAGAGCTACTTGCATGTTTATGTGTGTGTGTGTATCTAAGAAGTTCTAAGCTTCAATTTCCTCGGCGTAAACATCACTGACGATTTGAAATGGTCCGCTCACACAGACAGTGTGGGGAAGAAGGCTCAACAGTGCCTCTTCAACCACAGGAGACTGAAGAAATTTGACGTGGCCCTTAAAACACCAAACATTTACAGATGCACAGTTGAGAGCATCCTGTCGGGCTGTATCACCGCCTGGTATGGCTACTGCCCCGCCCATAACCGCAGGGCTCTCCAGAGGGTGGTGTGGTCTGCCCAACGCATCACCGGGGGAAAACTACCTGTCCTCCATGACACCTACAGCACCCGATGTCACTGGAAGGCCAAAAAGATCATCAACAACATTAACCACCTGAGCCACGGCCTGTTCACCCCGCTATCATCCAGAAGGCGAGATCAGTACAGGTGCATCACAGCTGGGGCCGAGAGACTGAAAAACAGCTTCTTTCTCAAGGACATCAGACTGTTAAATAGCCATCACTAGCCGACTTCCACCCGATTACGTAACCCTGCACCTTAGAGGCTGCTGCCCTGTGTACATAGACTTGGAATCCCTGGCCACTTGAATAATGGAACACTAGTCACATTAATGTTTAAATGATGTTTACATTCTGCTTTACTCATCTCATATGTATACACTGTATTCTATTCTACTGTATTTTAGTCAATGCCACTCCGACATTGCTCAATCCAATATTGATGTATTTCTTAATTCCAGTCTTTTACTTTTAGATTGGTGTGTATTGTTGTGAACTGTTAGATACTACTGCACTGTTGGAGCTACGAACACATTGCGATACACCTGCAATGACGTCTGCTAAATATGTGCATGTGACCAATGAAACTTGATTTGATTTGATTTGAAGTCCATTGAGTGTTTTGCCACCACACAATCTGGGATGTGAATTACAATATTGGGTTGATTAGTCACATCTGTTAGAGATATATTTACATATTCACCAACAGTTATACCTAAATATTTGTGCTTTCTGCCTGTGTCTCAGGCATCACGCTGGTGTGTGTGTGTCTGTGAGTGTGCGCACGTGTATATGTGTGTGTGTTAGATATTAACCCTGTCTGTGTTTGTGTTGTCTCTAGGTGCTGATCTGCCTAGTATGATGGACCTGGAGTCCCTGTATCGTGGTGTGGAGCAGAGCATCAACCAGACCCGAGCCCAGAGACAGAGGAGACAGAGTCCAGAAAGAGCCTACAACATCGAGGTCCTACTGGGGGTGGACGACTCTGTGGTGCAGTTCCACGGCAAGGAAAACGTCCAGAAGTACCTGCTCACACTCATGAACATCGTAAGTACAGGGCACTCACACCACAGGAGACTGCTGAGGGGAGAACGGCTCCTAAAAATGGCCGGAGCGAATGGAAACAGCGTCAAACACCAGGAAACCATATGTGTTTGATGCATTTGACACCTTTCCCACTGATTCCCGCTCCAGTTATTACCACGCGCCCGTTCTCCCCCAATTAAGGTGCCACCGACCTCCTCACACAGAGTCATACACACATTGTAGGATGCTACGTGCATTTTTATGCGCCATTAGTGTGCCCCTAGCCCCTGTGTCTTCTGTTAGAAAGATGCTGCAAGCGGTTGATTCACTGTGAACACTTTAATCCAATAACCAGAAGAGGAATGAAGACGACTGTAGTATAATGTGTATGTGGTTTCTACAAGAGAATAAATCCTTAAACGATAAGTCATGCATGAAGAGTCATCAGCAACACAGTAATGGAACAATAAGGACATATCCATAGACGTCACGGCAGAAGAATATGCATCATAATCTGCAATGTACAGTATACACAAATACAATGGCAAATATTATATGAAAGATGTATAAATAATAGTCAGGGATATACACTGAGTGCACAAAACACTGACCACCTGCACTTTCCATGACACAGACTGACCAGGTGAATCCAGGTGAAAGCTATGATCCCTTATTGTGGTCAATTGTTAAAATTTTACATTTACATTTAAGTCATTTAGCAGACGCTCTTATCCAGAGCGACTTACAAATTGGTGCATACACCTTATGACATCCAGTGGAACAGCCACTTACTATAGTGCATCTAAATCTTTTAGGGGGGTGAGAAGGATTACTTACCCTATCCTAGGTATTCCTTGAAGAGGTGGGGTTTCAGGTGTCTCCGGAAGGTGGTGATTGACACCGCTGTCCTGGCGTCGTGAGGGAGTTTGTTCCACCATTGGGGGCCAGAGCAGCGAACCGTTTTGACTGGGCTGAGCGGGAACTGTACTTCCTCAGTGGTAGGGAGGCGAGCAGGCCAGAGGTGGATGAACGCAGTGCCCTTGTTTGGGTGTAGGGCCTGATCAGAGCCTGGAGGTACTGAGGTGCCGTTCCCCTCACAGCTCCGTAGGCAAGCACCATGGTCTTGTAGCGGATGCGAGCTTCAACTGGAAGCCAGTGGAGAGAGCGGAGGAGCGGGGTGACGTGAGAGAACTTGGGAAGGTTGAACACCAGACGGGCTGCGGCGTTCTGGATGAGTTGTAGGGGTTTAATGGCACAGGCAGGGAGCCCAGCCAACAGCGAGTTGCAGTAATCAAGACGGGAGATGACAAGTGCCTGGATTAGGACCTGCGCCGCTTCCTGTGTGAGGCAGGGTCGTACTCTGCGGATGTTGTAGAGCATGAACCTACAGGAACGGGACACCGCCTTGATGTTAGTTGAGAACGACAGGGTGTTGTCCAGGATCACGCCAAGGTTCTTAGCGCTCTGGGAGGAGGACACAATGGAGTTGTCAACCGTGATGGCGAGATCATGGAACGGGCAGTCCTTCCCCGGGAGGAAGAGGAGCTCCGTCTTGCTGAGGTTCAGCTTGAGGTGGTGATCCGTCATCCACACTGATATGTCTGCCAGACATGCAGAGATGCGATTCGCCACCTGGTCATCAGAAGGGGGAAAGGAGAAGATTAATTGTGTGTCGTCAGCATAGCAATGATAGGAGAGACCATGTGAGGTTATGACAGAGCCAAGTGACTTGGTGTATAGCGAGAATAAGAGAGGGCCTAGAACAGAGCCCTGGGGGACACCAGTGGTGAGCGCGTGGTGAGGAGACAGATTCTCGCCACGCCACCTGGTAGGAGCGACCTGTCAGGTAGGACGCAATCCAAGCGTGGGCCGCGCCGGAGATGCCCAACTCGGAGAGGGTGGAGAGGAGGATCTGATGGTTCACAGTATCGAAGGCAGCCGATAGGTCTAGAAGGATGAGAGCAGAGGAGAGAGAGTTAGCTTTAGCAGTGCGGAGCGCCTCCGTGATACAGAGAAGAGCAGTCTCAGTTGAATGACTAGTCTTGAAACCTGACTGATTTGGATCAAGAAGGTCATTCTGAGAGAGATAGCGGTAGAGCTGGCCAAGGACGGCACGCTCAAGAGTTTTGGAGAGAAAAGAGAGAAGGGATACTGGTCTGTAGTTGTTGACATCGGAGGGATCGAGTGTAGGTTTTTTCAGAAGGGGTGCAACTCTCGCTCTCTTGAAGACGGGAGGGACGTAGCCAGCGGTCAGGGATGAGTTGATGAGCGAGGTGAGGTAAGGGAGAAGGTTTCCGGAAATGGTCTGGAGAAGAGAGGAGGGGATAGGGTCAAGCGGGCAGGTTGTTGGGCGGCCGGCCGTCACAAGACGCGAGATTTCATCTGGAGAGAGAGGGGAGAAAGAGGTCAGAGCATAGGGTAGGGCAGTGTGAGCAGAACCAGCGGTGTCGTTTGACTTAGCAAACGAGGATCGGATGTCGTCGACCTTCTTTTCAAAATGGTTGACGAAGTCATCTGCAGAGAGGGAGGGGGGAGGGAGGATTCAGGAGGGAGGAGAAGGTGGCAAAGAGCTTCCTAGGGTTAGAGGCAGATGCTTGGAATTTAGAATGGTAGAAAGTGGCTTTAGCAGCAGAGACAGAGGAGGAAAATGTAGAGAGGAGGGAGTGAAAGGATGCCAGGTCCGCAGGGAGGCGAGTTTTCCTCCATTTCCGCTCGGCTGCCCGGAGCCCTGTTCTGTGAGCTCGCAATGAGTCGTCGAGCCACGGAGCGGGAGGGGAGGACCGAGCCGGCCTGGAGGATAGGGGACATAGAGAGTCAAAGGATGCAGAAAAGGAGGAGAGGAGGGTTGAGGAGGCAGAATCAGGAGATAGGTTGGAGAAAGTTTGAGCAGAGGGAAGAGATGATAGGATGGAAGAGGAGAGAGTAGCGGGGAGAGAGAGCGAAGGTTGGGACGGCGCGATACCATCCGAGTAGGGGCAGTGTGGGAAGTGTTGGATGAGAGCGAGAGGGAAAAGGATACAAGGTAGTGGTCGGAGACTTGGAGGGGAGTTGCAATGAGGTTAGTGGAAGAACAGCATCTAGTAAAGATGAGGTCGAGCGTATTGCCTGCCTTGTGAGTAGGGGGAAGGTGAGAGGGTGAGGTCAAAAGAGGAGAGGAGTGGAAAGAAGGAGGCAGAGAGGAATGAGTCAAAGGTAGACGTGGGGAGGTTAAAGTCGCCCAGAACTGTGAGAGGTGAGCCGTCCTCAGGAAAGGAGCTTATCAAGGCATCAAGCTCATTGATGAACTCTCCGAGGGAACCTGGAGGGCGATAAATGATAAGGATGTTAAGCTTGAAAGGGCTGGTAACTGTGACAGCATGGAATTCAAAGGAGGCGATAGACAGATGGGTAAGGGGAGAAAGAGAGAAAGACCACCACACTTCAATCAGTGTAGATGAAGAGGAGGAGACAGGTTAAAGAAGGATGTTTAAGTCTTAAGACAACTGAGACATGGTTTGTTTATGTGTGCCATTCAGAGGGTGAATGGGCAAGACCAAATATTTAAGTGTATTTAAATTGTTTATTTAACCTTTATTTAACTAGGCAAGTCAGTTTAAGAACAAATTCTTATTTTCAATGACAGCCTAGGAACAGTGGGGATATGAACTTGCAACCTTTCGGTTACTAGTCCAACTCTCTAACCACTAGGCTACCCTGCAGCCCCCAGTATGGGTATGGTAGTAGATGCCAGGCGCACCGGTTTGAGTGTGTCAACACCTGCAACGATGCTGGGTTTTTCACGCTCAACAGTTTCCCATGTGTATCAAGAATGGTCCATCACACAAAGGACATCCAGCCAATTTGACACAACTGTGGGAAACATTGGAGTCAACATTGGCCAGCATCCCTGTGGAACACTTTCGACACCTTGTAGAGTCCATGCCCCTACAAATCCAAGGTGTTCCTAATGTTTTGTACACTCAGTGTGTAGACAGGCGAGTGGCAAGGCTAACTAGCAAAGAGCTAACAAGGACATATTAGCAATGGGAGCAAGCACCTCAAATGCACCCGCTGCTAAGGAGAGAGAGCGAGTGAGAGGAGCCTGGCCTAGGTTACGGTTGTTGATTGCAAAGATGGGGGCCTTTTTCATTGAAGTAAATCAAAAGTTAGACAAGAAAGAGTACAGACTAGTGAAAAGAAGCCGACAAGGGGATGTCCTTCATTGTGACAAGTTGTAATATTGTCGTGGACACAGATGAGAAGAACGTTAGCGTGGCCAAATGGACTATGTGTGCAACTCGCTATTCAGGTTTGATGCAATTCTCAAACTTGAATTGATTTATTTGCGTATTTATTATCATTTGATTCATCATTATTATTATTGTATATCATTATTATTATGGTAGGCCTATTTAAGAATCTAAATCAGTGAAAAAAATAAAAAATTTGTTGAGACATTTTCTTTGGCTAAATTAAGCTTGAACTGTCTTTTTAAATTTGTGCTCCTTAAAAGATACAGTAGGTCAAAAGTAGGCCTGTTGTAAAATAGTTATCATTATCCTATTGCTGCCATTCGTTGGGTAGGCATATGGGAGACACTCGCTTTGTTGTTAATTGCTGCAAAACTCCTGTGAAGGTTTAAACGATTTAAAATATATATGCAGCAAGTGTTTTGTTTCATTCTGTTGAGCCATTTCATTTGGACAAATTATGTTCCAACTTAATGTTGTGTTTGCCGCAATATAATATACTTACCGGTCTATATAGGCTACTTGCACTTAAACCATGAAAAGGAAAAAACTAAGAGTAAGATGCAAAATGTCATTTAATGCTGCAATATAATTACCTTTTTGTATTTTCCCTATAAACAATGACTTGACTGATTTTGATATTACCCTAATAAAGTTAAGAAACGCTTGTGAGGGCTTGGTGTGGTATGGCTATTATTAGGCTTAGATACTGCAGGCCTATGAAGACAGTGAGCGCCGGCGCGCCAACAGACTCCCACAGTCAAACGACAGTTGAGGTGAAGAAGAATGTTTTTTACGCCTACCAGAGTTCCTGCTTCAATAGCACAATATAACACTTATCTTTAGAAAAAATTATCCAAAAAATTGGATCGAAAATGTACGAATTAACCTTCTGTACGCATATATCTGTATATAGCAGTAGTAGACTGCTATATATCTGCTGAAAAGGATGAAGACATTTATGTCGGAAACATGGTGCCGGCATATCTCTATCTTTCTCTCAGTCTCTCCAAGGCCTAAGCTTCCCTTCCTTTATATGTATTCTTTTCACAGTGGAAACCTAGGCCCAAGCTTCCCTTCCTTTATATGTATTCTTTTCACAGTGGAAACCTAGGCCTAAGCTTCCCTTCCTTTATATGTATTATTTTCACAGTGGAAACCTAGGCCTAAGCTTCCCTTCTTTTATATGTATTCTTTTCACAGTGGAAACCTAGGCCTAAGCTTCCCTTCCTTTATATGTATTCTTTTCACAGTGGAAACCTAGGCCTAAGCTTCCCTTCCTTTATATGTATTCTTTTCACAGTGGAAACCTAGGCCTAAGCTTCCCTTCCTTTATATGTATTCTTTTCACAGTGGAAACCTAGGCCTAAGCTTCCCTTCCTTTATATGTATTCTTTTCACAGTGGAAACCTAGGCCTAAGCTTCCCTTCCTTTATATGTATTCTTTTCACAGTGGAAACCTAGGCCTAAGCTTCCCTTCCTTTATATGTATTCTTTTCACAGTGGAAACCTAGGCCTAAGCTTCCCTTCCTTTATATATGTATTCTTTGCACATTGGAAACCTAGGCCTAAGCTTCACTTCCTTTATTTGTATTCTTTTCACAGTGGAAACCTAGGCCTAAACTTCCCTTCCTTTATATGTATTCTTTTCACAGTGGAAACCTAGGCCTAAACTTCCCTTCCTTTATATGTATTCTTTTCACAGTGGAAACCTAGGCCTAAACTTCCCTTCCTTTATTTGTATTCTTTTCACAGTGGAAACCTAGGCCTAAACTTCCCTTCCTTTATATGTATTCTTTTTACAGTGGAAACCTAGGCCTAAACTTCCCTTCCTTTATATGTATTCTTTTTACAGTGGAAACCTAGGCCTAAGCTTCCCTTCCTTTATATGTATTATTTTTACAGTGGAAACCTAGGCCTAAGCTTCCCTTCCTTTATATGTATTATTTTTACAGTGGAAACCTAGGCCTAAGCTTCCCTTCCTTTATATGTATTATTTTTACAGTGGAAACCTAGGCCTAAGCTTCCCTTCCTTTATATGTATTATTTTTACAGTGGAAACCTAGGCCTAAGCTTCCCTTCCTTTATATGTATTATTTTTACAGTGGAAACCTAGGCCTAAGCTTCCCTTCCTTTATATGTATTATTTTTACAGTGGAAACCTAGGCCTAAAGGCCTACATGCATGAAATGCCTCGATGCATTTGCTCTCAAATCTGCAAGAGCTGAAAAGTGAGGTGGAAAATGATTGTTTTAGGAGAGTAAAAAACAAAACAATCGGACGTTTTTAAGGACATGTACTGTAGCTGTGAACGATATGGCGAATATTGCTTGTCTCTCTCAAATCCAAAATCAAATCAAATGTTATTGGTCGCGTACACATATTTTGCAGATGTAATCGCAGGTGCAGCAAAATGTTTATGTTTCTAGCTCCGACAGTGCAGTAATACCTCTCTTTCTACTCTTGAATCTGAAGGGGTCTCTCGGATCCAAACTGGCACAGGTCTGTTCTTTGACTGCCTTTTTGGAATGGGTCTGACTGTCCTCAGCACAATTTGTAACTGATCTCCGTTTTTTAAATGGTATGCATATTGGGTCAGGTGGGCAAGCCACGGAACAATTTTGGAATGCATCCAACGTTTTGGACCCGTGAAGACCTCGAGCTTGAAGCAACGAGTGACATATTTGAAGGGCAGAGGTGCATTTTAAATGCACAACCCAACCCCTCCCCATTTATTCAACTGCTTGTTCAGAACGGCACCGTTTCTGTTTAATTGAACATTGCATTACATTTATTTTTTGGACTGAACGCAACCCTGGTGACTTTTCTACTCTGAACTTTATGAAAATAAAATGGTTAAAATAAAATGTTCCCCTCCAAACATTTACCAAACAACATATTGGTCCATGTTATCAGGCTGGTTTTGTTATTGAGCAATAAGCATTAAGTCTTTCACCCATAGCCCAACTGATGTAGCATAGGGGCTATAAATATAATATAGGCTGAAGCATGCCCATCTGTATTTGTGCTAATCATCAGCTAGATCAGTGCTAAGAAGCTTGACCACCTTTCATCATATACAACCCCCCCCCCATGCCCCTTGACCTCCCCCAATTGAATTAACTGCTACTATGTTACACAGAAATGTGGTATAAGAAGAGCTTTTACTCATCAAGACAGTTCATATGAACACCAGTACCTGGTTTCCCTTCCATATTGAAATCAAGAAGAAATACATTATAAATGAGAAATAAGGCAGCTTACAATGTCACATCTGTATCAATAAATACTAGGTGGGGCAAATTTATTTTGTAGATTTCATTATTAGGGTGCTTGAACATGTATAGGGAGGATAGGTTGGACAGGCAGGCTGCCTCTGACTGGGGAGAGAAACAGGCTTGCTTGAGCCTACTGCCTGAGGTTCAGAGAAACATTCCTTCTCTTACTATGTAGTCTACTAGGAACCAGCTGTTTCAAAGTTTATAATACTGCCAACATCTTTGAACTCACAAAATCGAGCCCAATATAACCATTACCAATTATCACTTGTTTTTCGCAGTTATCCCTTCTCCATTTGAAAAATATAATTTTCTATATAATTCTTATTCGTGGTTATAAATTGACCATGTTAAATGTGACTGTACTTCTTTATTTGTTACAAGTTAGCTGACAAAAGGAAGGGTTTTGTTAAGAAGAGAGAGGAGAGAGGGAGAAAGATGAGCTATTGATCCGTTCTCCTTACAAGCCGTGCGCAACTTTTTCCCCTTCACTAACCACGGCCTTGGAGGACTGGACCAAACCAAGCATATTTGGTGGCAGCGGGATCCAATCATATAATGAGGAATTTAGTAGTACTGTGTGGTGTAGAATGACAGAAAGCCTGTAGCTACGGTGGGGAAATCATTTTAAATGGTATATTACTGGGAGGGTCAAGTTGACTTGTTTCTAAAGTTACGCACCTGCTCATGCTTAAAATGTCAATAAAATATTAGATCAATTAACGAGACACACAATGAGATAAATGAATGATTAAATATCCATATAGAAATGTAGAAAGAGGTGAGATGTAAAGATGCAACCACTACCATGGGTTGCAAATATGTCTAGGATTGTGCCTTTGTCTACTGGACAATGAAAGAAAGTTGATTTAAAAACCAATTGAACATGAGAAAAATAGGCTAGGTTTCCATGGCATATGGAAGTCTTTGGATTTGGGGCAGGCTACTTTGAAGCAAGGTAAGCCATGCCTCTTAATGTAGTAAAACTTTGGGACCACCCATACGTAGAATGTATGCACACATGACTGTAAGTCGCTTTGGATAAAAGCGTCTGCTAAATGGCATATATTATTATTATTATATTTATATTATCAAACAATTAAGTACCTGTTTTCAAAATGAATACTGCCTCCAGCATTGCAAAGTTGAATGTGATGCGCTGAAGCCTGCCTAGCTGCCTCTGCACTTAAATGGTGAATGGGAAACGCGCTTGAATTACTAGTTGATAAATAAAATAGTAGATATTTTTAACCCTGGCCCTTGTTTTTAACACGCGATTGCATTTAGAATTGTTGCGCATTGGGCTTGTAAAAGCATGTTTCACTCCAGCAGCAACATACAGCTGATTGATGAGTTGAAGCAACATCTCTCGCTACATCGACTGAAGTGTAGGCTCCTCAGATGGGCATGCTTCATCTTCCTCAATGAATTTCAGAAAAATATATATTTTTAAACATTTAAAAACTGCAGTACACTAAATATAATCACGTCGTTAAAACACTATTTTGCAAAGAAGGTATACAGTAGCATCAACAGCACTCTGTAGGGTAGCACCATGGTGTAGCCGGAGGACAGCTAGCTTCCGTCCTCCTCTGGGTACATTGGCTTACAAAATGAAACGGTGGAGGCTCATGGTTCTCACCCCTTCCATAGACTTAGACAGTAATTATGACAACTTCTGGAGGACGTCCTCCAACATATCAGAACTCTTGCGGCATGAACTGACATGTTGTCCACCCAATCAAAGGATCAGAAAATGAATCAAGTACTGAAATCATAGGCTACAGCTATGCTGTACATAAAATGTGGTGAGTAATTGACTCAAAAAGAGAGAAAGACAATAGTTCAACAGTTTTGAACAAATTAAGGAGAAATGGCTTCTTCCAAAATGAATTTTAGCCTACTGAAACACCCACTCAAACAGAGGGATGCTATGTTAACTAGCTGGCTATCACTATCCATCACAACACTGGAACTCTTCCAAGTCAAGGTAAGATTTTGGTTTTACTAATTTATTGCAAACGGGGCCTGCCGGTGTAAGTGCTTACTGACTGTACAATGTAACGTTACTGCATGATTTTACTAACGTGTTAGTTCTATTAGCTATGCTGACTATGACTTTACTTTAGCTAATATGGTGACAATGATGTAGGCTGTGTGTAGAGGTTTGGCTTGAAAAGTTCTTTTCCCTGGTCATATACAGCTGATGTGTTGTGGATTGAAGTCCAGAAGTGAAGGGGAAAGGTGAGAGGAGGGTGCATAGATGTGAGAAGGAATATAATGTGGCTGCTATGAAAGTGAACTGTGTTTACACGTGATCAGGGGTGTATTCAGTCCACTGATTCTGTTGAAAAACATTAAACGGAAGCAAATGGAACAAAACGGAGATATACATACCTGAATTTGTTCAATAGTAACTCTTGTTTGCATCTGTTGGACAAATGATTACACCATATATCAGCTAGGTGCAGGCAAAAATGTGCAAGACAGTATTGAATGTCACTGTCTGCCCATGTGTCACTGTCTGTCACCTCAAATGTGTTTCTCGACCTGTGTGCACCTACATTGTAAACTTTCATTCATATGCTACGTTGTCGCAACCTCGTGATAGGTATAGATAGGTATGATTTGAGTATCATGTAACCTAAACCTATCCAATGAACTGGGTGAATGGAATATTAAAGACAGTCATCAAATATGCTATAATAGAAATAAGGCCATGCTCATGAAGAAAAAAATGGTTCTCCCTCATCTTAAACGCCACTGACCGCCACTGATCGACTAGTATTTCAATCAATTATTAGTCAATAATCCATTGAAACATTTTTTATTTTATTTTTATCTTTACAATTGGTCGACGGAAAATGTATTTTTCTGCTTTTCTTATTATTTGGGGGGAGGGGAAAAAGCCAGTTATGGAAACTCTGACGCATAGGCACACACTCATGAACCTTGTATGCATGTACAGTACACACACACACACACACACTCCTTTGCAAGAGAGACGACCTGCCCAATATGTCAGCTAGAAATTATACAGTACACACACAGAGGGCAGAGAGCTGGAGACTATGGATCCACAGGATCTCTGTAACCTACAGTCAGTCAGACAGCAAGATCCAATTCCCTTCTCGGTCTTGCATGTTTCCACCCAGCAATCAGCATAGGTAATCCCATGTCTGGCCGTCTCCTCTATCTAAATATGATGGGATTGGGATGGATTTCTTTCAGATAGTTTCATCTATTTTCTGTGTGTGTGTGTGTGTGTGTGTGTGTGTGTGTGTGTGTGTGTGTGTGTGTGTGTGTGTGTGTGTGTGTGTGTGTGTGTGTGTGTGTGTGTGTGTGTGTGTGTGTGTGTGTGTGTGTGTGCTCGTGTGCGTGTGTGTGTGTGTGTGTGTGCGTGCTCGTGTGCGTGTGTGCGTGTATATGCGTATGTAGATGCGTGTGTGTTTGTGAGCGACAGAATGGTCACAGGCTAGTGAAACCTGTCGTCTTCTCCAGCTCTCACACACCGTTCCATCAGCTTTTGTGTCATGTGTCACTGTTCGAGTGATTCAAAGCCAGCAGCCAATCAATATGCTTTAGGACACAACAAAGAGCTTAGCCCCAGTATTCACCTCCCAGGAGTGTGTGTGTGTGTGATGGGGAATGCGGCAAGTAGACTTTAATCTCGGAAAATTAAACCTGATATGAGAGTAGAGAGAGATTTTGTGTGTGCGCATGTGTGTGTGTGTGCGCATGTGTGTGTATGTGTGTGTGTAGCCTTTGTGCAAGAAGCAGCCGACTCATCTCTGAGAGATTTCATGGCAAAAAGAAGCAACAGCAGCACTTGTTTTAGTCTTTACCCCGGTGTGATGAAGAAGAGCACCACCTCCACTTTTTACTTGTTTAGATATTTTTAAGACAATCTTAGAGGGGAATGTTCAGCCATATTGCAGGCACCCCTCTCATCTAGAGAGATAGAAATAAAGAGAGCTCTAAAGAGAGAGAGAGAGAGTATTCAGAATATATTTCTGAACACCGGATAAACAGTGAATAAATAAGTAAAACAACCTCCCACGCATGGCATCTAAGCTACTTTCTTCTTGAAAGTTTTTTCTAGGCTTGGGTGGTTTACCGTATATACCGTATACCAGGGTATTTGGAAAAAGCCACCGGATGGTTTTTCAAAACCGTCTATACCGTTGAAATAATTTATTTAAATTATTTTTACATATTTGTAGCAACTTTTTAAGTAAATACTTGCAGTCAACTTGTGCAATATGTTAGGAGATAAAGAACAATGTGTTCTTCATTTCACCTATCACATTATCATGAAGCTTAATATAGCCCCCAGTGACGTTTTTTTTTTTACAAGCACACAACTACGAGAGACCGAAGCCTTCTGAGTCACTCACTGTTGTGCATTATGCACTAGGTGATCTAATTACAGTATTGAATTCACAACTAAATGCTTTCCAGCTAAATATATGATAACTATTAAGTTAGTTATCTAAAATATATTAAATGCTCTACAGTTGTGCATATGGTTTGCTAAATTTAGTAGCTAGTTAGCGATCTAGCTCAGTGGTTAGCTTTTTCCAAAATCAAGCATTTGCTTGGTAACAGCAGAGAATCCCCTCCTGGGACGAAAGCCTTGCTGGCTAGTATTTGTTTTGTGCATGCCACAAACTGTGTGTAGCATTATTTCATTATTTGTATACTTGTATATTTTAGGTCAGAAACTGTTAAAAATATTTGCAATGCGCTCGTTAACATTTAATTGGCATTCTCTATGGGCCTTTACATGTACTTCTTAGCATTGCTAACCTTCAGATTACAGAGTATCAGTTTGGTTTGTAAACAGCTCCCCTTGTGTTCAGCGCCGGTATTAACGAATATCCCGGTTTGGCACGAGGTCAGTATGAAGGGATGACAATCTGGATACCGCCCAAGCCTACTTTGCTCACTTTAGGATCATCTCGTACTCTCTCTGGAGAGAGATGGACAAACAGTCTTAAAACTAAGAACACATTTCTGTTTAAAAAGTGTACTCTGGACTTGGAGCTTTACTTTTTTACTAGTAGGTCTCTCTGAGTCTTCTCCATTCATCAAATGAAGTGACGCAAAGAGGAGCTCAGATTTTTCTCTGGCACAGTAATACGAAGGCCGGTTCTCCCCGACATACAATGAAACATCAAAACATTGAATCAAATCAAAAGTTATTTGTCACATGCTTTGTAAACAACAGGTGTAGACTAACAGTGAAATGGTTACTTACAGGCCCTTCCCAACAACGCAGAGAGAAATATAAAGAATAGAAAATAAAGAATAAATGAACAATGAGTAACGCTAACTAGGCTATATTACAGTCATGGCCAAGTTTTGAGAATGACACAAATATTAATTTCCACAAAGTTTGCTGCTACAGTGTCTTTAGATATTTTTGGAATACTGAAGTATAATTACAAGCATTTCATAATTATAAGCATTTCATAATGCCTTATGGCAAGGTGCTCCGCCATGCTGGAAAATGCATTGTTCGTCACCAAACTGTTCCTGGATGGTTGGGAGAAGTTGCTCTCGGAGGATGTGTTGGTATCATTCTTTATTCATGGCTGTGTTCTTGGGCAAAATCGTGAGTGAGCCCACTCCCTTGGCTGAGATGCAACCGCACACATCTCAGGATACTTTTCTGTTGGCATGACACAGGACTGATGGTAGCGCTCACCTTGTCTTCTCTGAACAAGCTTATTTCCAGATTCCCCAAACAATCGGAAAGGGGATTCATCAGAGAAAATGACTTTACCCCAGTCCTCAGCAGTCCAATCCCTGTACCTTTTACAGAATATCAGTCTGTCCCTGATGTTTTTCCTGGAAAGAAGTGACTTCTTTGCTGCCATTCTTGACACCAGGCCATCCTCCAAAAGTCTTCACCTCACTGTGCGTGCAGATGCACTCACACCTGCCTGCTTCCATTACTGAGCAAGCTCTGTACTGGTGGTGCCCCAATCCCGCAGTTGAATCAACTTTAGGAGACGGTCCTGGTACTTGCTGGACTTTCTTGGGTGCCCTGAAGCCTTCTTCACAACAATTGATCCACTCTCCTTGAAGTTCTTGATGATCCGATAAATGGTTGATTTTAGTGCAATCTTACTGGCGCAATATCCTTGCCTGTGAAGCCCATTTTGTGCAAAGCAATGACGACGGCATGTGTTCCCTTGCAGGTAACCATGGCTTACAGGAAGAACAATGATTCCAAGCACCACCTTCCTTTTGAAGCTTCCAGTCTGTTATTCGAACTCAATCAGCATGGCAGAGTGATCTCCAGCCTTGTCCTCGTCAACACTCACACCTGTGTTAATGAGAGAATCACTGACATGATGTCAGCTGGTCCTTTTGTGGCAGGGCTGAAATGCAGTGGAAATGTTTTTTTGGGGGGATTCAGTTCATTTGCATGGCAAAGAGGGACTTTGCAATTAATTGCAATTCATCTGATCACTCTTCATGGCATTCTGGAGAATATGCTAATTGACATCCTACAAACTGAGGCAGCAGACTTTGTAAAAATGTATATTTGTGTCATTCTCAAAACTTTTGGCCACGACTGTACATGGGGTACAAGTACCGAGATGATGTGCAGGGGTACAAGGTAATTGAGGTAGAAATGTACATACAGGTAGGGATAAAGTGACTTTGCAACAGGATAGATACTAAACAGTAACAGAAACATATGTGATGAGTCAAAAGAGTTAGTTCAAAAAGGGTCAATGCAGATAGTTAAATAGTTAACATGTCTAGGACTGGGGTTCCGCTAGCCCCGCAACAGCCAGTGAAAGTGCAGGGCGCCAAATTCAAAACAACAAAATCTCATAATTAAAATTCCTCAAGCATACAAGAATTTCACACCATTTTAAAGATAAAATTCTCGTTAATCCAGCCACAGTGTCTGATTTAAAAAATGATTTACACACAAAATCATCACAAACGATTATGTCAGGTCACCACCAAGCCACAGAAAAACACAGCCATTTTTCAGCCAAAGAGAGGAGTCACAAAAAGCAGAAATAGAGATAAAATGAATCACTAACCTTTGATGATCTTCATCAGATGACACTCATAGGACTTCATGTTACACAATACATGTATGTTTTTTATTTGATAAAGTTCATATTTATATAAAAAATCTGAGTTTACATTGGCGCTTTACGTTCAGTAGTTCTAAAACATGCGGTGATTGTGTAGAGAGCCACATCAATTTACAGAAATACTCATTGATAAAGATACAACTATTATACATGGAACCTTAAATAAACTTCTCCGTAAAGCAACCGCTGTGTCAGATTTCAAAAAAACTTTACGGAGAAAGCAAACCATGCAATAATCTGAGTACAGGCTTTAGACAACAAAGCAGCCAAAAAGATACCCGCCATATTGGGTAGTCAACATTACTCAGAAATAGCATTTGAAATATTCACTTACTCACAGACATCATTCAAACAGTTTTAGAAACTTCAGAGTGTTTTCTATCCATATGCATATTCTAGCTTTTACGGCGGAGTAGCAGGCAGCTTAATTTGGGCACGTTTTTCATCCAAGCTACCCAATACTGCCCCCTGCCCCAAAGAAGTTAACCAATAGCTACCCGTACTAACTATTTAGCAGTCGTATGGCTTGGGGTAGAAGCTGTTCAGAGTCCTGTTGGTTCCAGACTTGGTGCATCGATACTGCTTGCCATGCTGTAGCAGAGATAACAGTCTATGACATGAGTAGCTTGAGTCTTTGACAATTTTCTGGGCCTTCCTCTGACACCACCTGGTATAGAGGTCCTGGATGGCATGGAGCTTGGCCCTAGTTATGTTCAGGGCCGTACGCACTACTCTCTGTAGCACCTTGCAGTCGAATGCTAAGCAGTTGCCATACCAAGCAGTGATGCAGCCAGTCAAGATGCTCTCAGTGGTCCAGCTGGTTAACTTTTTGAGGATAGGAGGGCTCATACTGAATCTTTTCAGCCTCCTGAAGGGGAAGGTTGTCGTGCCCTCTTTACAACTGTGTTGGTGTGTGTGCACCATTATAATTCTTTAGTGATGTGAACACCAAGGAACTTGAAGCTCTTGATCTACTCCACCACAGTCCCATAGATGTGGATGGGGGCGTAGTTAATGATCAGCTCCTTTGTCTTGCTGACGTGGAGGAAGAGGTTGTTGTCCTGGCACCAGACTGTCAGGTCTCTGACCTTCTCCCTGTAGGCTGTGTCATTCTCGGCAATCAGGCCTTCCACCGTTGTGTTGTCTGCTAAACTTAATGATGGTGTTGGAGTTTTGAGGGGCCCCTGTATCGAGGGTCTGCTTGACTGATGTGTTGTTGACTACTCTCACCACCTGGGGCATCATAGGGTCCTACGTGAGGATATTGGAGGGCACTACAGTGTTGAATACTGAGCTGTACTCAATGAACGGCATTCTCATGTTGGTGTTCCTTTTGTCCAGGTGGGAAATTGCAGTGTAGTGTGCAATAGAGATTGTTCATCGGTGGATCTGATGGGGTGAAATTAAAATTGGAGTGGGTCCAGGATGGCTGGGATGATGTTGTTGATGTGAGTCATGACCAGCCTTTCAAAGCACTTCATGGCTACGGATGTGAGTGCTACGGGGTGATAGTCATTTAGACAGGTTACCTTGACGTTCTTGGGCATGTGGACTCTGGTGGTCGGCTTGAAACGTAGATATTACAGACTGGGTCAGGAGAGGTTATAAATGTTGGTGAATACACTTGCCAGCTGGTCAGCGCATGCTCTGAGTATGCGTCCTGGTAATTTGTCAAGCCCTGCGGCCTTGTGAATGTTAACCTGTTTAAAGGTCTTACTTATATTGGCTGCGGATAGAGTGATCAATCACACTGTTGTCCGTATCAACCGGTGTTCTCATGCATGGTTCAGTGTTGCTAGCCTCAAAGCGAGCATAGAAGCTATTTAGCTCGTCACTGGACAGCCCACAGCTGGGTTTCCCTTTGTAATCCGTGATAGTTTGCAAGCCCTACCACATTTTCTTGTTTGCTTATGGCCCTATACAACTTGTTGAGTGCGATCTTAGGTGCAAGCATCGGTGTGCGGTGGTAAATAGAAAGCTACAAAATAGTAGAAAAATCTCTTAGTAAATATAATTGTGCTGGAGGGAATAGTGGCTGTTTTATGGGCTCCTGACCAATTGTGCTATTTTGTGTCTTTTTTTGACTGCACTTATTTTTTTTGTACATAATGCTTCAGCCATCATTTCGTATGACCTAAAATAGCTTTTGGACATCAGAACAGCTATCACGAACCTCGATTTGGACAAGGACTTCTACTTCAATGAGTCGGAGGCAAAAGACACATTGATTATCCTGGACCAGGCCCAAATCCCTGACAATCGAAGAAGGAGGAGCCGGAGCTATAAAGGCCGGCATGTGGGATACGTGACGAGAATACGTCGGAGAGTGATTTAATCGCCTCTACCCTCCGTTCTATTGGCAAATGTGCAATCACGGAGTATGAACTGGATGAGCTCCGTTCGAGACTATCCTATCAATGTTACTATTGCTGTTGGATGAAAACTTCTCATCTCCAAAACAGACACTTTTCAGGAAATTGGAAAAAACAGCCATATTTTGCCATTCACAAACATACAATTAGCTTTAGAAGCTATTTTGAATAAATGTTCTTGGTCTTACAGTCATGAAATATTCAGAGTACATTGAGGGGAGTTACTTCCTAAAACTTTTATCTGGGCCTGTATTCATAATGCCTCTCAGACTATGAGTGCTGAGCCAGGATCAGTTTAGTATTTTGTTTTTATAAGATTACATGGACCTGATCCTAGATCAGCACTCCTACTGTGATGCTTTGTGGATATGACCCTGTTCTCTCTCCAGATTGATGTTTTGCTTCTTTGCGAGCTGCTAGGTTCACCCCAGGACAGGCACAGTCAGAGGGGAGTACTAGAGGCAGGCCTGGTTCAACGATGAAAAAGAAGCTTTATTTCTCTCCTCGTCATTGTCCAAAGCTGCCAGGGTGAGATCATGGAGGCTGTCTCGGAGCAGTGTGTGTTATCTTATCTTATGTTGTCTGTGTGTGTGTGTGTGTGTGTGTGTGTGTGTGTGTGTGTGTGTGTGTGTGTGTGTGTGTGTGTGTGTGTGTGTGTGTGTGTGTGTGTGTGTGTGTGTGTGTGTGTGTGTGTGTGCAGTGCCTTCTTAAAGTATTCACACCACTTTACTTTTTCACATTTTGTTACAGCCTGAATTTTAAATGGTTTTTAAATTGAGATGTTGTGTCACTGATCTACACATCTACACTAACTCAGTTGCCAGAGAGGAAGGAAACTGCTCAGGAATTTCACCATGAGGCCATGATCACCATGATTTTAAAAGTTTCATGATTGTGATGTGAGAAAAAAGAGGATGGATCAACAACATGGAAGTTAATCCACAATTACTAACCTAATTGACAGAGTGAAAAGCCTGTAGAAAATAAAAATATTCCAAAACATGCATCCTGTTTGCAACAAAGAAATGAACATTTTGTCCTGAATACAAAGCATTATGATTGTGGAAAATCCAACACAACACATCACTGAGTACCACTCTTCATATTTGGTGGCTGCATCATGTTATTTGAATGCTTGTCATCTGCAAGGACTAGAGAGGTTTTTAGGATAAAAAGAAACGGAATACAGCTAAGCACAGGGAAAATCCTAGAGGAGAAACTGGTTCAGTCTTCTTTCCAACAGACACTGGGAGATGAATTCGCCTTTCAACTGGACAATAACTTAAAACACAAGGCAAAACTACATTGGAGTTGCTTACCAAGATAACATTGAATGTTCCTTAGTGGCTTAGTTAGATTCTCAAGACGATTTAAGTCAAAACTCTATGGGAAGGCTTGAAAATGCCTTTCTATCAATGATCTACAACCAACTTGACAGAGCTTGACATTTATTTTAAGAATAATGGCCAAATATTGTACAATCCAGGTGTGCAAAGCTCTTAGAGGCTTACCCAAAAACACTTACAGCTGTAATCGCTGCCAAACGTGTTTCCAACATGTATTGTCCCGGGGGTGAATACTTAGTTAATCCAGATATAGGCCTATTAGTGTTTTATTTTTAATTTCAGTCAGTATTTTGTGTAGATCGTTAGCCAAAAATGACAGTCAAATCCATTTTAATCCGACTTTATAACTCACCAAAATGTTGTAGAAGTCAAGGGGTGTGGAATACTTTCTGAAGGCCCTGTATACTTTTCTCCACGTGGCTTGAGGCTATCTCACACACCTGTTTGTATTTTATTTTCTCTTCCTCTACCAATCAAGCCTTAGGGTACACTATACCATAGTGTAAAAAAAAAGATGTTGATTCAATGTACAATTGTAAGCAGGGGGACAACTTTGGTTTTAGAACTGGGGGGGACTTAATTATTATAACTTTTTTTGTAGGATAAACACTCCAAACAGCCTACCCGACCGCTCGGAGGCGTCTGCATGGTCCTAAAGCACACCACTGCCTTGTTTTGTATCGCATGCCATTGACAAAAATTGAATTTCAGAATGTGTGGGGGGCACATGACGCCCTCGTCCCCTGTGAAAGTTGCGCCCCTGAACTTTTCACACAAATACTTTTTGTTGTGAGGTTGTGCAACAAGAACATGTTGTGATCAAACTCACAATCCTGTGAGTTCAAAACTTAGAATTTTTTTATTTAAATTGCTATACATAATTCTTGCAACCAAAAGAATGTGATATATATGAGGAGTCATTAGATCATTTATTTTGGTATTGTCCATATGTAGCTTGTTTTGGTCACAGGTCCAGGAATGGCTGAAGAATTGCAACATTTGCCTAGAACTAATGCTGCAGATGGCAATACTGGGTGATTTAAAAAGCCATAGTCAATCAATCAATAAGATAATAATTATTTTAGCAAAAATTTATTTTTTAATTTACAATCTGTAGAAGCTATGAGAATAGAAAGGTTCAATTTGTTTGTGAAGCATCATTGCACAGTTTAAAAATATATGGCAAATATAAATCCAAAATGGACGGTGTTAAGATATATAGATGGAAGGGGTTGAATGGAGCTGAAGGGTGGGACTAATAGCAAGATAAACCATGTAAAACATATGGGGTCTGTACAATGTATATAGGTTCAGAACTTTTGTGAAATGTCACAGTTACACATAGAAATCAAACTGTATGGACATCAGAACTAGAGGAAGGACTAAAAAAACAAACCAAATATAATGATTGTAAAATAGATTGTGTCTGTAAACTATGTATAAGATATATAAACTGAAGGGAGAAGCCAAAGTGTTTATTGGTTCTCCAATTGGGGGAAGGGTGGTAGGGTTTGCGGGGAATAATAAAGGTATATTAAAAAAAAAAAAGTATGTGTGTCTATATAGGTATGTGTATGTACAGTATATACTGTAGTTGTTCATGTATACATGCGTGTATACATGGGGGATTGGAAATGATGCAGACAATTACATTGATGGAAGCAACATTCACAATTCACACAATGTTAAGCTGATCCACCCCTAAAAAGACAAAAAAAAAAAAAACTCACTATCCTGTTGCAGCTGGTTGCCTTACAATTGGAGAGTTAGAGTTAGAAAATGTCATCACTTCACAATGAGACAATAATACAAAATACAGATTTTTTTTTAAAACCACATTGTGGAATCCTCAAATGGAGTTTGGAGCCGCTAAAAACAATCACGGTCAAACATGGCACCTACGTAATCTATAATACACTGAACAAAAATATAAACGCAACATGCAACAATTTCAAAGATTTTACTGAGTTACAGTTCATATAAGGAAATCAGTCAATTGAAATAAATTCATTAGGCCCCAATCTATGGATTTCACATGACTGGGAATACAGACATGCACCTGTTGGTCACAGATACCTTTTTAAAAAACAGTCTTGTGTGACAACCATTTGCTTCATGCAGCATGACACAGTTCCTTCGTATAGAGTTGGAATGTTGTCCCACTCTGTTGCACATGTCGATCCAGAGCATCCCAAACACACTCAATGGGTGACATGTCTGGTGAGTATGCAGGCCATGGAAGAGCTGGTACATTTTCAGCTTCCAGGAATTGTGTATAGATCATTGCGACATGAGGCCGTGCATTATCATGCTAAAATATGAGGTAATATATAATAATAATAATAATAATAATATAATAATAATATAATAATATATAATATATAATAATAATATAATAATAATATATGCCATTTAGCTGACGCTTTTATCCAAAGCGACTTACAGTCATGTGTGCATACATTCTACGTATGGGTGGTCCCGGGAATCGAACCCACTACCCTGGCGTTACAAGCGCCATGCTCTACCAACTGAGCCACAGAAGGACCACATGGCGGGGGATAAATGGCACGACTATGGGCCTCAGGATCTCGTCACGGTATCACTGTGCATTCAAATTGCCATCGATAAAATACAATTGTGTTCGTTGTCCATAGCTTATGCCGGCCCATACCATATCCCCAGCGCCACCATGGGGCACTCTGGTCACAACGTTGACATCAGTAAACCGCTCGCCATACTCGCTGTCTGCCATTTTATTGTCCCCAGTACAAGGTGCACCTGTGTAAATATGTTTTTTTTTTGTACAGTGCAAGCTGTGTGACTATGTGGAGTATTTTTGATATTGCTTTTATTCAGGCCAGTCGTTCAGCAGACATTGTTATCCGCTAGATATACTTGATAAAAATACCGTGTTAAGTAGACAGAGATAACACCATAGAGATCCTATAAAACGTACATGGATAATACCCACAATCCAATACACAATTCCATTCCTGTTTGTTTCTGCTGCTCCCAAGTACTTCTGTTGCTCCCCAGTTATATATAATTAATCTGAAAAACCATGCCATGTGAAGCAGTCACCCCTATTCTAACCAGCTTAGCCCACTAGGCAAGCATGCCAGAGTGCCTCAAAGCTACAATGAGCCAGCCAACCAGCCAGCTAGCCAGCTAGCCAGCTAGCCAGACTATCTGTATATTATCAGGGATGCTCTAGACCCCTGCTAGGTGTGAGGTGAACCGCACCTACGCCCCTTCGTCCTGCCGCTCTTCTTCCTGTCGGGCAACTAAAGGTCAGAAAGTCAAGGTGTACATTGAGAGGGAAGGAAGGAGAGAAAGAAATTGGAGGAAGAGAAAGAGAGAGAGAGAGAGAGACAGATGGAGAGACAGCTAGGGGTCAGAGAGGAGAGGTGGTGGGCGGTCTTTCTGCTGGACATGAAACAGCTCCCACGGCAACCACTTAATCCTGTCTGAGGGGTTCAACTGGAATGTCTCGGTGCGTGTGTGTCAAATCAACATCAAATCAAGTTGTATTGGTCACATACACATATTTAGCGGAAGTTATTGCGGGTGTAGCGAAATGCTTGTGTTCCTAGCTCAACAGTGCAGTAATATCTAATAATTTGCAACAATACACGGTCCAGAGCATGCACACACACACCCACACACTCCACGCCCAATCAGCAAGAAGCAGCCCAATCATAGAGGAGAATAGAGAAAAACAACATGACAGAGAAATGCAAAAGGCCATTGATCTGCTTCTTTAAGTGGTCCATGGGAAAAGAGGAGTAATCGATGGGGCAGCCCTGATCCACCCTCTCTCACACCCACCCACCTCCATCTCCTCTCCCTCTCCGTCCAGGTCCCAGGACACACACTCACATAATCACACACACACATGGTCAAGGGCAGGAGGACAGGGAGCATCCGTGCCAGAGTCTCACACAATATTCCTCCCTAAAATCTGTCCAATCCCACTGTCCGAGAGAGAGAGCTAAAGAGAGCGCAAGAGAGAGAGAGAGTGTAAGCAAGCGAGAGATGGAGGGAGAGGGAGATCCATTTCCATTATTCCCAAGATGCAGATATTTAGCCTTTCGGTGAAATCCATTGTGTGGTAATCTCCTGCATAGAAGTGTCTGCTTATTGATGCCATTGTAGAGGACACTCTGTTTCCCTGTCTAACTGATGGGAGACCTTTATACTGAGACGTAATTGTGATGAGAGAGATGGCTGGATCGTGTTAAAGGCCCAGTGCAGTCAAAAAAATGTATTTACCTGTGTTTCCACACTATGAGGCTGGAATAATACTGTGTCAAACCTGTTTGAAAAGACCACCTGAAATTTCAGTCTGTTTTGGTGGGAGGGAGTTTTGGCCTTCCATGGTGACATCACCATGTAGTACGTTATTTAATAGGCCAATAAGAAAGAGAGATCCAAACCTCTCTGCCAATAACAGCTCATTTTCACTTTTCTCCTCCCCACTCAAACTACTCCCAGACAATTCTTGCTAGAGGAATCGCTCTTTGCTAAGAAGCTATTTTTGTTTATTTTTGACCATTTTAATTGAAAACAATCACAGTAAGTTACTTCATTGTTACCCAGGAATCATTTGATATTGAGATAAAAATAGCTGCGTTGGACCTTTAATAACCAGCTCATCCTCCCTGCTTGTGTATGTCTGTGTGCATGTGTGCGTGTGTGCGTGTGTATCTGTGTGCATGTGTGTGTCTGTGTGCATGTGTGTGCATGTGTGCGTGTGTGTGTGCATGTGTGTGTCTGTGTGCATGTGTGTGCATGTGTGTGCATGTGTGCGTGTCTGTGTGCATGTGTGTGTGTGTGCATGTGTGCGCATGTGTGCGTATGTGTGTGTATGTGTGTGTGTGTGTGCGTGTGTGCGCATGTGTGTGTGCGCGTGTGTGTGTGTGTGTGTGTGTGTGTGTGTGTGTGTGTGTGTGTGTGTGTGTGTGTGTGTGTGTGTGTGTGTGTGTGTGTGTGTGTGTGTGTGTGTGTGTGCGCATGCAGGTGCGTGCTTGTGAGTGTGAGTGTGAGTGTGAGTGTGTGTGTGTGTGTGTGTGTGTGTGTGTGTGTGTGTGTGTGTGTGTGTGTGTGTGTGTGTGTGTGTGTGTGTGTGTGTGTGTGTGTGTGTGTGTGCGTGCTTGTGAGTGTGAGTGTGAGTGTGTGTGACTGATAAAACAAGCCTGGCTGCGGTGAATGCTAATGAACGCATGATGTTTGTGTTAAAAGCCTGCATGGTAACAGGTAATAATAGTGTGGATGTCAGGTGAGAATGAAACACATCTGTAAGGAGCACACTCTGAACTAACACTCTGAACTAATACAGCTCTATCAGACACACACTCTGTCACCTAAGGCTGGTCCAGGGTTGGAGCGAACATAGCTCTGTCTTATTGAGCAAGCCAGAGCCATTTATTTGGTCTTAATACACAGCTCTGGAGCTAGTGTTTTGGTACACATAGTGCTAGGCTGAGAACAGACATAATAATAAGTCAGAGCTGGTCCAATCCTAGTTAACAATTTCTTGCCCCTTCTCTCCATCTTTCCCTTTCTTCCCTCTCTCTCCATCTCTTCTAACAGTATTAAGTGTTGAAGCAGGACCTGCTTATATTATGATTCTGGTAATAAGGATTTTGTGCCAGGTCCACCTCTAGTCCTGCATTAGTTACTTGTAGGTGACACACACAAAGTGCACACGCTCACGCTCACACACACACACACACACATGCACGTAGGCACGCACACGCACACTCTATCCAGTTCACATTGTCCACAATAATGACATCTAGCCTGGGCCCTTCACTCTTTCTCAATGTGTCGAAAAATGTGTGTCCAGGCATTGAATGTGACAGAAAAGTCTGTTTTTAAAAGGAGCGCTCAGTGTGGGGTCTCAAATCAGGACCCCAGCGTTATCGTGTGTTGAACAAGGAGTGTGTGTGTTTGTGTGTGTCACTGCATGAGAAGACAAGTGTCTGGGTTTAAAATTCCAGATCACTTTTCAGGAAGTTATTAATGGCTTGTCACACATACACGCTTCGGCACATTGGGAAATGAACAGATTGGTGTTCAGACGACTTGAAGGGCTCTGTAAACCCAGCATGATCGGGTTGAGTATTCACAAAAAAACTTACCCGGGAATGAGCAGCGTCTCAAGTTGCCTGACGTGTACTGCAGGGAACGCACACTGTTATGTGTGCACACTGTCATGTGTGTGTGCATTGTCTGGAAAAACTCCTGATCTCTCTCTTCCCCACCAGATTGAAACTCCTGTAAACCTACATTACTCTCCCACCTCATATAAATGCCTGAAAACGTTGCCGTGAGGAAGGCAATCAGGGCAGGCATGCGCACTAGGTGATGAAAATGCTAGCTGGAAAATGCAGTCTGATTATTATTTGCTCATTTGCTACCCATGCTGCGGTTGTAAACACTGAAACAATCTTTAGGCTGGTTACAAAAGATATCGTTACTCTGTGTTGTTACTATCAAGCATCCACATGACAAAACTGTGGTTTCCCATACTGGACAAACTGGTGAAACGCTGCATTGAGCTAGCAGTGTTAACGTTAGGCTATGCAATTCTAAAGACCCGACTTCCTCGTGGCGAAAGTAGACTGCAGTCAAATCAGCCATAGGAATAATAACTTTGTAAGGAAATAGAGACATACAAAAAAAAAAAAATAAACGTGACAGTGTGTGAATGATAAATAACTCGGCAAATGGCAAACATTGGTTGAGTAACAGAGTAAGAGGCCACAAAAGAGGATTTTGATTGCTATGCAATGTTCCAAAAATAAGACGACTTCACTGTCCGTTTTTGTCTTCTGTTGTTTTTGGTATAACAGCAAAGCAATTTGTTGCCCTCCTAGGTCCATCCACTACCCATAAAGCATAATAATAACTTTTATTATTAAGAAACATTTTTTTTTTTAAATGAGAAAAATCCAGTGATATGATATAGTATTTTGGCCATATTGCCCAGCCCTAGCTGCACATGGTGTACAACCAGGGCTCTCTAACAATGCACCTGGAGAGCTAACTCCCCGTAGGTTTTCAGGTCAATGACGACCAGAAAAAGGCGCTGTAGAGATCACAATGATGTATTAGACGTTTTTGATTGGTAATGAACCTGAGGGCCACATGATATACTGAATCAAGTGCTCTCGGGGTAGTTGTTGAGGCCTGCATATATGGAACATCACTCAAATCTAAAGCCGCTAGTAATGTACAGTTGAAGTCTGAAGTTTACATACACTTAGGTTGGAGTCATTAAAACCTGTTTAAGTCGTTTTTACAACAATTGTTTACAGACAGATTATTTCACTTGTAATTCACTGTATCACAATTCCAGTGGGTCAGAAGTTTACATACACCAAGTTGACTGTGCTTTTAAACAGCTTGGAAAATCCCCCAAAAATTATGTCATTGCTTTAGAAGCTTCTGATAGGCCAATTGACATAATTTGAGTGAATTGGAGGTGTACTTGTGCATGTATTTCAAGGCCTGCCTTCAAACTCTGTGCCTCTTTTGCTTGACATCTTGGGAAAAGCAAAAGAAATCAGCCAAGACCTCAGAAAAAAAATAATTGACTTCCACAAGTCTGTTTCATCATTGGGAGCAATTTCCAAACAACTGTAGGTACCATGTTCATCTGTACAAACAATAGTACGCAAGTATAAACATCATGGGACCAAGCAGCTGCCATACCGCTCAGGAAGGAGACGCATGCTGTCTCCTAGAGATGAACGTATTTTGGTGCTAAAAGTGCAAATCAATCCCAGAACAACAGCAAAGGACCTTGTGAAGATGCTGGAGGAAACAGGTACAAAATAATCTCTATCTGCAGTAAAACAAGTCCTATATCGACATAACCTGAAAGGCCACTCAGCAAGCAAGAAGCCACTGCTCCAAAACCGCCATAAAAAAGCCAGACTACGGTTTGCAACTGCACATGGGGACAAAGATCATACTTTTTGGAGAAAATGTCCTGATGAAACAAAAATAGAACTGTTTGGCCATAATGACCATCTTTATGTTTGGAGGAAAAAGGGGGAGGCTTGCAAGCCGAAGAACACCATCCCAACCGTGAAGCACGGAGGTTGCAGCATCATGTTATGGGAGTGTTTTGCTGCAGGAGGGACTGGTGCACTTCACAAAATAGATGGCATTGAGGAAGGAAAATTATGTGGATATAGTGAAGCAACATCTCAAGACATCAGTCAGGAAGTTAAAGCTTGGTCGCACATTGGTCTCCAAATGGACAATGACCCCAAGCATACTTCCAAAGTTGTGGCAAAATGGCTTTAGGACAATAAAGTCAAGGTATTGGAGTGGAGTGGAGATCACAAAGCCCTGACCTTAATACAATAGAAAATTGTGGGCAGAACTGAAAAAGTGTGTGCGAGCAAGGAGGCCTACAAACCTGACTCAGTTACAACAGTTCTGTCTGGAGGAATGGTCCAAAATTCACCCAACTTATTGTGGAAAGCGTGTGGAAGGCTATCCGAAACGTTTGACTCAAGTTAAACAATTTAAAGGCAATGCTACCAAATAGTAATTGAGTGTATTTAAACTTCTGACCCACTGGGAATGTGATGAAAGAAATAAAAGCTGAAATAAATCATTCTCTCTACTATTACTCTGACATTTCACATTCTTAAAATAAAGTGTTGATCCTAACTAACCTAAAACAGGGAATTTGTACTGGGATTAACTGTCAGGATTTGTGAAAAACTAAGTTTAAATGTACTTGGCTAAGGTGTATGTAAACTTCTGACTTCAACTGTACATCGTGCCAGCAACTTCTTTCTTGGCCTCCAAAGAAAAACAGGCCTCATGCCGGTAATAAAAACCTATTTTCAGCTTGAGCTTCCTTATCAAGTTCTCCACATGAACAGTGAAGCTCAGCTTGTCATCCACCCACACTCCCAAATATTTGTAGTATTTGACTTGCTCTATAGTATGTCCATCCAATGTGGCAATGACATGATTAGTAACATGCCTGGCATTAGAAAATACCATGCAGTTTTTCCCCCCGAATTCAGAACCAGCTTCTAATCATAAAGATTCTGTGGTATGGTGTCAAATGGTCTTTGGGCATTTTCAAATGCTAAAAATAAACTAATACAACTTTAATAAAGAACAGTATCATCTGCATAAAAATAAACAACCACTGTCTCAATATGATCCCCAATGTTGTTGATATACAAAATTACAATTTTGGTCCCAATATGGAACCTTGCGGAACACCTGAGCCCACCTCTATGGTCCCAGATTTACAACCATCCGCCATTGCACATTGTGTACGATTTGATAGGTAATTTATTAGCCAATTTAGAGCATGACCAGTAATTCCACAACATTTTTACCTTTGCACCAACACAGCATGGTCCATGGTGTCAAATGCCTTCGACAAATCAATAAAGACAGGCACACAATGTAACTTCTTGTCAAGAGCAAAGTGGATGTAATTTAAAACCTTCAATGTTGCTGACATTAAACCTGATTGCATTCCATTTAATATGTTGTTCTTGGAGGTAGGCCTTCAGCTGCCTACTAACTAAGGACTCCAGTAACTTAGACAGTTTTGATATGGGTTGATAGTTGCTTAGTAGCGAAGGATCTCCACCTTTCAGGAGAGGCTTTACAAAAGCATATTTCCATAGCTTGGGGATTTCCTTACCATCAAGCGTGAGGTTAAAAATATTAAGGGGAGCAATGATGTCTGCAGCTAAGTGTAGTAGGCGGGGGTCTAGATCATCAGAGCCAGGGGATTTCTCTCTATCAATTTCTTTCAGGGCTTTACGCACATCTGAAACAGAGAAGGGTGAGAAGGAAAACCTGGCGAAGGAGTGCACAGGGGTGTCAGGTAAATTCACAGGGGGCTCACTTAGACCTTTAAGCTGTTCAAATAAACTGCCTGGATCTAGAAAATGCTGATTTAAGGCTTTCAGAATAGAGGTTCTCTCAGTGTCGACCAACAATTGTTTAGGAAGCTGTGTATCTTTTTTGCACTCCAAACATTTCACTACTTGCCAAAATTTGGAGGGATTATTTAAATTATCTGAAGTAGATTTAAGGTAGTGGTCTGCTTTCAGTTTTCGGGTCATAGCCACACCCAGATTTCAAAGACATTTAAAAGCCATCCAATCATCCGCCGAAAAAGAGCATCTTGCTTTAGCCCACATAGAATTTCGTTCTATTATGATTTTAGTAAATTAATCAGTAAACCAAGGGTTATCTCTGCCCTTAATCCTGCATTTTTTTAAAAGTGGCATGCCTATTGCACACATCCTGGAATGCATTGTGGAAGTAAGAAAAGGCTCATTCAACATCAGGGATGAATTGTATTCCATTCAATGCAAAATACATTATGTAAAAAACCTTGAATATCAAACTGCTTCAGGTTTCTTTAACTAATGACATGAACCTAGATACGCTGTTGACAATCTGACTGAGATTATAGGGATTTCATAGAATTTTGAGTTGATCAGAGCTAGATTTAACCAATCCTGATTCAGATCACCCATCAAGACAAACTTAAGAGTTGACATGCTGTGATAACAGACGGAGGTCTATAATAAGACGATACAACAATATTTAAAGATGAGCCAAGGTTTAGGTTCAAAGACAGATCTTCAAATTGCTTAGGTTTAGTAACAGAAGTCAGAACGACAGCAGAGAACTTGTCTTTTATGTGTACAGCAACATCACCACCCTTAGACGTACGATCTGCACCAAAAAACGTTCAAACCCATTTACGCCAATATTTTTGTATGTAATTGATTTTTTGAATCTGGTTTTCAGAAAGCATACATATGTTAGGGTCGGCAGTTTTTATCCATATATTCACAAAATCAAGCTTTGGCATAAACTTCAGGCCACACTGACTACTTAATTCGGTAGGGGCAAAAATGACTGGATTAGACTGCACATGTCCATACAGTAGAAGCAGCAAGATAATGGCAAGTCTAGATCGGGGGTTACAACATTTGGATTTACAGACAGCATTTGAATGACAATTCACAGTCACCAGAGCCTTTATAACGGCACATTTTTTCACGAGATGAGCAAAGTCCAGAAACGTGGTTAAGCACCAAGAGAACAGTCTTGACGTGTAAGCGCAAGAGTCCAAATTCTCCCATGTTGTTTGGGAGAAATGTGCAGAGTTCATTTACAGAGCAAGCGTGTGGTTTCTCTCAAGGCACGAATACTCTAAAAGTATTGCAAACATTGTTAAAGCCAAGGGGAGATAACAGCCAAATGAGCAACAGAGAGAGAGAGAGAGAAAACACAGCATTAAGCACATACAAAGTTAACAGAACAATCTAAGATATGTAGCTAACACAACGCTAAACACTCATATTGAATGAGCTACGGCTTCACATAAAAGCGTTCCTAAATAATAATACAAACATAGCAAGAATCACTAATCAAATAATCCAACAGCAGATCAGTAAAACGTCTGAGGTGTATACATATGATGTAGGTGAGCAGAGAGAGAGAGAGGAGGAGATGGAGAGAGAGAGGGGGGGAGAGAGAGAGAGAGAGAGAGGGGGAGATGGAGAGAGAGAGGGGAGATGGAGAGAGAGAGAGGGGGAGAGAGAGAGGGGGAAGATGGAGAGAGAGAGGGGGGCGGGGAGAGAGAGAGAGAGAGAGAGAGAGAGGGGGAGATGGGAGAGAGAGGGGAGATGGGAGAGAGAGAGGGGGGGGGAGAGAGAGAGAGAGAGAGGGGAGAGAGAGAGAGAGAGAGAGAGAGGAGAGAGAGAGGAGAGAGAGAGAGAGGGAGAGAGGGAGAGACAGAGAGAGAGAGAGAGAGGGGGAGAGAGGGAGAGAGAGAGAGAGAGAGGGAGAGAGAGAGGGAGAGAGAGAGAGAGAGAGAGAGAGAGAGAGAGAGAGAGAGAGACCGAAGGAGGAGGCCGAAGAGAGGCCCTCAACGAGGCAGACATCGAGGGCAAAGATAAAATGACCGTATGTCGAAAACAAAACCATGGCGGTGATACAATCGCTAACCAGAACGGTAATAAAGTTGCTCAAATCCAGACCAGAATGGATGGTCATGTAAAAGCACGACGCTAAATGTTTGGTGGTAGCCTCTTCCAATTTCAGCTGATGTGAGGCGACTCTATGAAAAGCGGTCCATCGAAATATGAGAAATTACCGCTCACGACAGTGTAGTTTGTAGTCAGTGTAGTCAGTGTATGTTTACAGGTTGGAAAATACCTGGAAACATATTTTTCATGCAGTGTGTGTGTATGGGTGCATCCATGTGTGTGTCTGTATGTAAATGTCTCATTAGAGTGGGGCCCGGGGTGTCAGGGGCACCTGGAAGTCAACCGGCCCAAATTGGGCTGATGTTGCCGTGGCAACCAGCTGGAAGGGACAGAGTGTGATCTGACCTGCTGGAGGGGCCATGTCACCTCCAGGCTGCCACTCTGACACACACACACACACACACACACACACACACACACACACACACACACACACACACACAGAAGTGCACATTAACGCAGGCACACAATCACAGATGTGCACACACATACAGACATACCACACATTTTCACTTGACCTCTCACTCACACATGTAGAATGCACACATAATCACACAGAGACACAGGGAGTCACACACACCCACACTGTCACTCTCCTTGTCCTCCCACACGTCATATCTGGCTGTGTTATTCTTGGAAAGCAGGGAATGAGGGAATGCTGTAGAATATTAAAGAGTAGAAGGGTCAGACAGACAGACAGACAGACAGACAGACAGACAGACAGACAGACAGACAGACAGACAGACAGACAGACAGACAGACAGACAGACGGGGGCAACCATGTCCCTGCGTTTTTTGTGGGGTTGTCTAGCAACCAGTTCGTGCTCTCTTTAAGTTTTATTTTTTTATTTTTTTATTTATTTCACCTTTATTTAACCAGGTAGGCAAGTTGAGAACAAGTTCTCATTTGCAACTGCGACCTGGCCAAGATAAAGCATAGCAGTGTGAACAGACAACACAGAGTTACACATGGAGTAAACAATTAGCAAGTCAATAACACAGTAGAAAAAAATGGGCAGTCTATATACAATGTGTGCAAAAGGCATGAGGAGGTAGGCGAATAATACAATTTTGCAGATTAACACTGGAGTGATAAATGATCAGATGGGCATGTACAGGTAGAGATATTGGTGTGCAAAAGAGCAGAAAAGTAAATAAATAAAAACAGTATAAAAAACAGTATGGGAATGAGGTAGGTGAAAAAGGGTGAGCTATTTACCTATAGACTATGTACAGCTGCAGCGATCGGTTAGCTGCTCGGATAGCTGATGTTTGAAGTTGGTGAGGGAGATAAAAGTCTCCAACTTCAGCGATTTTTGCAATTCGTTCCAGTCACAGGCAGCAGAGTACTGGAACGAAAGGCGGCCAAATGAGGTGTTGGCTTTAGGGATGATCAGTGAGATACACCTGCTGGAGCGCGTGCTACGGATGGGTGTTGCCATCGTGACCAGTGAACTGAGATAAGGCGGAGCTTTACCTAGCATGGACTTGTAAATGACCTGGAGCCAGTGGGTCTGGCGACGAATATGTAGTGAGGGCCAGCCGACTAGAGCATACAAGTCGCAGTGGTGGGTGGTATAAGGTGCTTTAGTGACAAAACGGATGGCACTGTGATAGACTGCATCCAGTTTGCTGAGTAGAGTGTTGGAAGCCATTTTGTAGATGACATCGCCGAAGTCGAGGATCGGTAGGATAGTCAGTTTTACTAGGTAAGCTTGGCAGCGTGAGTGAAGGAGGCTTTGTTGCGGAATAGAAAGCCGACTCTGGATTTGATTTTTGATTGGAGATGTTTGATGTGAGTCTGGAAGGAGAGTCTGCAGTCTAGCCAGACACCTAGGTACTTATAGATGTCCACATATTCAAGGTTGGAACCATCCAGGGTGGTGATGCTAGTCGGGCATGCGGGTGCAGGCAGCGATCGGTTGAAAAGCATGCGTTTGGTTTTACTCGCGTTTAAGAGCAGTTGGAGGCCACGGAAGGAGTGCTGTATGGCATTGAAGCTCGTTTGGAGGTTTGATAGCACAGTGTCCAATGACGGGCCGAAAGTATATAGAATGGTGTCGTCTGCGAGAGGTGGATCAGGGAATCGCCCGCAGCAAGAGCAACATCATTGATATATACAGAGAAAAGAGTCGGCCCGAGAATTGAACCCTGTGGCACCCCCATAGAGACTGCCAGAGGACCGGACAGCATGCCCTCCGATTTGACACACTGAACTCTGTCTGCAAAGTAATTGGTGAACCAGGCAAGGCAGTCATCCGAAAAACCGAGGCTGTTGAGTCTGCCGATAAGAATTTGGTGATTGACAGAGTCGAAAGCCTTGGCGAGGTCGATGAAGACGGCTGCACAGTACTGTCTTTTATCGATGGCGGTTATGATATCATTTAGTACCTTGAGTGTGGCTGAGGTGCACCCGTGACCGGCTCGGAAACCAGATTGCACAGCGGAGAAGGTACGGTGGGATTCGAGATGGTCAGTGACCTGTTTGTTGACTTGGCTTTCAAGACCTTAGATAGGCAGGGCAGGATGAATATAGGTCTATAGCAGTTTGGGTCCAGGGTGTCTCCCCTTTGAAGAGGGGGATGACTGCGGCAGCTTTCCAATCCTTGGGGATCTCAGACGATATGAAAGAGAGGTTGAACAGGCTGGTAATAGGGGTTGCGACAATGGCGGCAGATAGTTTCAGAAATAGCGGGTCCAGATTGTCAAGCCCAGCTGATTTGTACGGGTCCAGGTTTTGCAGCTCTTTCAGAACATCTGCTATCTGGATTTGGGTAAAGGAGAACCTGGAGAGGCTTGGGTGAGGAACTACGGGGGGCGGAGCTGTTGGCCGAGGTTGGAGTAGCCAGGCGGAAGGCATGGCCAGCCGTTGAGAAGTGCTTATTGAAGTTTTCGATAATCATGGATTTATCGGTGGAGACCGTGTTTCCTAGCCTCAGTGCAGTGGGCAGCTGGGAGGAGGTGCTCTTGTTCTCCATGGACTTCACAGTGTCCCAGAACTTTTTGGAGTTGGAGCTACAGGATGCAAACTTCTGCCTGAAGAAGCTGGCCTTAGCTTTCCTGACTGACTGCGTGTATTGGTTCCTGACTTCCCTGAACAGTTGCATATCACGGGGCTATTCGATGCTATTGCAGTCCGCCACAGGATGTTTTTGTGCTGGTCGAGGGCAGTCAGGTCTGGAGTGAACCAAGGGCTGTATCTGTTCTTGGTTCTGCATTTTGAACGGAGCATGCTTATCCAAAATGGTGAGGAAGTTACTTTTAAAGAATGACCAGGCATCCTCAACTGACGGGATGAGGTCAATGTCCTTCCAGGATACACGGGCCAGGTCGATTAGAAAGGCCTGCTCACAGAAGTGTTTTAGGGAGCGTTTGACAGTGATGAGGGGTGGTCGTTTGACTGCGGCTCCGTGGCGGATACAGGCGATGAGGCAGTGATCGCTGAGATCCTGGTTGAAGACAGCGGAGGTATATTTGGAGGGCCAGTTGGTCAGGATGACGTCTATGAGGGTGCCCTTGTTTACAGAGTTAGGGTTGTACCTGGTGGGTTCCTTGATGATTTGCGTGAGATTGAGGGCATCTAGCTTAGATTGTAGGACTGCCGGGTGTTAAGCATATCCCAGTTTAGGTCACCTAACAGAACAAACTCTGAAGCTAGATGGGGGCGATCAATTCACAAATGGTGTCCAGGGCACAGCTGGGAGCTGACGGGGGTCGGTAGCAGGTGGCAACAGTGAGAGACTTGTTTCTGGAGAGAGTAATTTTCAAAATTAGTAGTTCAAACTGTTTGGGTATGGACCTGGAAAGTATGACATTACTTTGCAGGCTATCTCTGCAGTAGACTGCGACTCCGCCCCCTTTGGCAGTTCTATCTTGACGGAAGATGTTATAGTTGGGTATGGAAATCTCTGAATTTTTGGTGGCCTTCCTGAGCCAGGATTCAGACACGGCAAGGACATCAGGGTTGGCAGAGTGTGCTAAAGCAGTGAGTAAAACAAACTTAGGGAGGAGGCTTCTGATGTTGACATGCATAAAAGTGGGAAGAACAACTACACTCTAAGAAAAATTGGTTCCAAAAAGGTTATTCGGCTGTCCTTAGGAGAACTCTTTTTGGATCCAGGTAAAACCCTATTTGGTTCCAGGTAGAATCATTTTGGGTTCCATGTCAAACCCTCTGTGGAAAGGGTTCTACATGGAACCCAAAAAGGTTCTACCTGGAACCAAAAAGGGTTCTTCAAAGGGTTCTCCTACTGGGACAGCCGAAGAACCCTTTTAGGTTCTAGATAGCATCTAAGAGTGTACCCCTCTGTTCCCTGTCTTTCTCTACCTCCTCTCCTCCCTGTATCTACTGTTATCTTCCCATCATTCATCCTGCCTTTTACCTCACCCTGAAGGTCTCTATCTTCTTAAATTTATGTTCCAAGAATATATCCTCTTTATTTTTCTCCTCAACTCTCTCTCTCTCTCTTCCTTATGTGTTGATACAGTAAATGTCTGTGTCTTTGTCTGTGCAGGTGAACGAGATTTACCATGACCACTCTCTGGGAGCCAGGATCAACGTGGTGCTAGTACGAATCATCATGCTTGGCTATGGGAAGGTAAAAGAGTGTTTTGTTCATGTTTTTTAGCCTATATATCCTTTTTACAGGTTGTTTTGACTATAGAAAGAAAATCCATGTTCATAATCTACTTCAGGTTTGACTGAGCAGAGCCTCTGTTTTATGAACCTGTTCCTTGAAAAGTTGCAGCCATGTTATATTTTATGGAGCATTTTCTGCACCCCTACACACACACACACACGCACACACACACACACACACACACACACACACACACACACACACACACACACACACACACACACACACACGCACACACGCACGCACGCACGCACGCACGCAATACACACACACAATACACACACAATACACACACACACACAACCCTCTCTGCACTCGACGAGGCCTACAGCCTGTTATTCCAGTGGACTGAGCAAAAGAGGAACTAAAAGCATGTGGATCCCAGGGGAGGGTTTTCAAAGTCGCACGCCTTCACAGTTCATCACCGAAGCACATCGAAACACTGCCGTTATGCAACCGGCTTTTTTCCCTGGTGGGCTGGAGCAAGGAATCATGGGAAGTCCAGACAAAGATAAACAATCAATGATAGCCTTCCCTCATTCATAAACAACCAGACAGACTGGCGGATGCTGCTCTGTAATTCTATCATCTATCTATCTTGATTAGATTACAAGTTTAATAGTCACGTGTACAGGGTTGCAGGTGTAATTACAGGATACAGAGAAAATCTTAAGCTCTGAGCTCCAACAATGCATCCCAAAGTGAAATAAAAACAATACATGTAATAATAAAGAATATAAATAAATATAAATCAAATATATACAACACTGTAACAATGGTAAATGTCCATTGGGGCAGGGACAGGGTAAATGTCTGTTGGGGGGTGGCTGGAAACGCGAGAAGGTTAGCTGACTAGTGGTGGCTATTCAGCAGCCTGATGGTCTCGGGGTAGAAGCCATTAGCCAGTCTTCCAGTTTTTGCCATGGTGCTCCTGTACTGCCTGCTTTTTAGTGATGGAATTGGGGAGAACAGGCCATGGCTCTGGTGGCTGGGGTCCCTAATTATCTTCTTGGCCTTCCTGCGACCTGTAAGTGTCCTGGAGGGCAGTCAGTGTGCACCCAATGGTGCGTTTGGCTGAGCGTGCTCTCCGCGACAGTGGAGTTGACGTACCAATCTTTGATGAATCCCGACAGTATGCTCTCGATGGTGCTCCTGTATAACACAATGAGGGCCCTCTGGGACAGATCGCATTTCTTCAGCATCCTGAGGTTGAAGAGTCGTTGTCGTGCCTTCTTCACCAAAGGTATCCATGTGGTTTGACCATTTCAGCTGCTTAGAGATGTGTACGCCGAGGAACTTTACGTTTTTGACCATCTCCACAGCATCCCCGTGGATGGGGGCTTGCCCAGCCTAGTTCTTCCTGAAGTCCACAATCAGCTCCTTTGTTTTGCTGATGTTAAGGGAGAGGTTGTGTACCAGGCACCACATCAGAGTGCCTACCTCCTCCCTGTAGGCCGTCTCGTCATTGTTGGTAATCAGGCCTAATACTGTTGTGTCGTCAGAAAACTTGATGATGGATTTGGAACTGTGTGAGGCCACGCAGTCATGGGTATACAGGGAGTACAGGAGGGGACTGAGGATGCACCCTTGTGTTGAGAATCACTGTTGAGGAGCTAATGTTGCCTACCTTTAGCAGCTGGGGGTAAGCCGTCACGAAGTCTAGGACCCAGTTGCATGGGATGAGTTCAGACCCAGGGCCGTGAGCTTTGTGGTGAGCTTAGATGGAGCTATGGTATTGAAGGCAGCGCTGGGGGCTCTCGAGTGGCTCCGCGGTCTAAGGCACTGCAACTCAGTGCAAGAGGTGTCACTGCAGTCTTTGGTTCAAATCCAGGCTGCATCACATAGGGCGGCGCACAATTGGCCCAGCATCATCCGGGATAGGCCGTCATTGTAAATAAGAATATGTTCTTAACTGACTTGCCTGGTTAAATAAATCAAATTAAAAAAATAGTCGATGAACAAGCATCCTCATATGTGACTCACCATCTGGATTCAGTCTTGTGTAGAAAACTTTGAATTTCTGTTTTTACATTGGATAAAAGTAGAGACTCAGAGCTACAAAATGGTATATCATACACTGAATTTAAGGAACAATGGGAAAGTAATTCTGCTTTGAAAGTTGATCAACTTGTAAACTCACTTCTGAGAAAATGGCATTTTAGTGTTTCGGTGAGAGACCTCTTCTTTGTCTACACCCATTCAGCATTGTTCACACCCTCTTAAGCTTTAGCCCCACCCATCTCCTTGCGTTCAGAGCACACACTTGACGCTCTGGCAGGTGATTTGTTTACCTCTGGATAACATGAAAACAGCCTAACCAACTCTGCTGGCAAAAATGTCATTGTGCTTTTTTGCCGACGTTTACTGACACCGGCCATATTCAACGGGTGTTGTACACTTTAGCTTCAGACATGTAGCTAAATACCTAGGTAAAACAATTAACTTAGCTGGGTAAACAACATATAAGATCACACATAGCACACCACCTAATGTTAGCTAGGGTGCCAGCCATCCAACGCTAGCTAACTGTACACTTTAGCTTCAAATGAAACCACTTTCTGTCAAAATTAGAAACGTGTACTGCAATATCTGAAAATGTAGCTAGCTGGACTATCTTACCCATGATGGACACATCTCCGTGTCACGGATCCATGCCACAAATGCCCTTAGTTTGAAGATGTAATCCGGAAACAGGTGTTTAGCTATCTATTATCTATCATATTCTATCTATCTATCTATCTATCTATCTATCTATCTATCTATCTATCTATCTATCTATCTATCTGTCTGTCTGTCTGTCTGTCTGTCTGTCTGTCTGTCTGTCTGTCTGTCTGTCTGTCTGTCTGTCTGTCTGTCTGTCTGTTGTACATGCATGTATGTGTTTGTGATTGAGGAGGGACAACCCCACAGGGTGCTACTACCGATAGAGCATGGAACTGATACTCTATAGTATTCCAAACCTCTATATTGCATCATCTACTTTATATTTTATTCGGTTGACACTATCTGGCCAAGCTGCAAAGCGGAAGTTCTACAATTTATCTTCTTAAAATCAGGTTTTTAACCTAACCCTAAGCTAAACCACACTGCTAACCTTATGCCTAACCCTAACCCTAACCTTACACTTATTTCTACTCTCCTCTCTCTACCTTGTCTCAATGGAAGTTTTCAGAGTACCGGCATACACCCAGACACACACACACTCCTTGACCGGCCCCGCCTCTATCCGCATGCAGCTCAGGCCAAGACTGTCCATCATCCCCAATTATCTTGGCAACGGAGAAGTGTGTTTGAATGTTTAATGACGAGACAGAGGCATTGATGCGAGTAACCAGTCTTGTTCAGTACATTGCAATACATCCGGGTATCTCAAGCACATCGGTAAAAACACTGGAGTTGCAGTAATTAACATTTACCAACAGATGGCATCACTGTGCCATCTTACACCCATAACAAAGTGCATGGTCAACCTGCAGATTGGTCGAGCAACCCTGAGTGTACGCACACACGTACACACTCACTCACTCACTCACTCACACACAAACACACACACAGATGTATGTTAGTTCACCACATACATTTCTTACTCCATCATTTGACCAGAGAGGCGGTCATATGTCTTCACTGCAGGACAGAGAGGCAGAATTGAACTGTACAATGTGTATGTGTGAAAATAGAAAGTGGGGGTGGGGGGGTGAGAGGGGGTGGAGAGAGAAGAAAAAGGAGTGGCTGATACATTGAGAAAGAACAGGAGAGGTGACGGAGAGAGAGAGAGAGAGAGAGATAATGTAGGTCTATATGTGGGAGTATGTATTATTCTGGGAAAATGTAACCATTGCATAAGAAATACTTATATCTATAAGTATGTATGTTTGGGTTCCTATGTATAAAATAAATTGCTGTGAATTTCACAGAATCAGGAAATGCAGTATTGAATGTAAGAAAATGACTCTGCAGTAGGAGAATATGTGTACATCTTAAAATTCTTGTAGTTTTGTCTAACGCAAGCATGTATGTACCCTATAACACCAAAGGTATTTTAGCTCACCTTGGCATCTTGCGGGTCCA